>NC_063046.1:62437595-62690366 GCF_018812025.1 Megalobrama amblycephala
TGACCTTGTTTCTGTGTATCACACTCTTCCTTCACATAAATTAATCATTTACACTCAAATCAATATTTCACATTCATGTATGTATTTATCTGGTATGTGGCTGTGTAATAAACGGCTCTGATGTGTGTCGGGTTTATTTTATGACAAAGAGCAGCTGACTGAACATTATCACTTACATAAGAGTTACTCACTTCTAGTTTCAGACTGATGTAGCTGTATCTGTCAGAAGAGAGACGATGAAGAGTAAGACAGAAAAAGATCAGGAGCTCGTCTGTGTCGCGTCACACCTGCAGACTGACAAACATGAAACGGTTTTCAAGCTGCAGAAACACAAAGCTGGCGTCAGTCTTCAGCTCCTCATGAAGACCGTTTTCTCTTTGTGATGTTTAAAATAGTTCAAATGGATCGAATAGTCAATTAATCATTCTAATAATATGTAGATTAGTCAATTATCAAGATGATGCTGTGCTAGCATTGTATAAACCATGTGTGAATGTGTGTTATACTCACATATATACGTCAACAGAACTGCCGGCTCTTCCAGCCCTGATTGGTTGCGTCGGCAGAGGGCAGCCAGCGAATCTGACACACAAAACTCAAGTCAGAACATCCGCATGATCATTAATGTTCATATGTGTACAGTAGAGGCAGAGGGGGAATACTAATTTGTTAAAATCTCTAGTAAACTAGGATGTCATAAACTTTAGTTAGCATCTTTATTAGTGTTAGGTTAGGATTAGAGTTTTTTTAAAGGTCGATTAGCATGTCTTGGAGAACAGGGTGGCCAATGGTCAATAAAGCTGAAACTATAATATTTTGAAATCATTCATTTGAAAATTAATCAATTTGAAAAAATAACTTGAACTTTAATAAATGTGTGAAAAACTGATTTTACTTCAGCAATTGATTGTTGTAGTGTTCCCTTTGAATACGGTTCACTCGGACTGTGTCTGCTTTAGCTGATGCTTAATGGGGTAAACTCCTGTTTTCTGCAAATTCTGAAGCCTGATTGGTTCAAATGGCGTTTCAGCCTGCCAGAATGGGTGGGGTTGACTGCCTATAAAGTCACACAGAAACACCACTATTTCAGATCTGTTTCCTTTCAGCGTGAAGATCATTTCGCTGCTCCGAAGAAGACTGAAGCCTCGACGCTCTTCTCGCCATTGCAGAGCGAACAAAGACGCTTCAGCAGGCAAGCTGATTCCACCGATCTACCCTGCGGCCATCCACCGACTACTAAAAGAGCAAATTTCAAAGAAAATTTCCTGTGACGTTGTTGCAAATGTCACGCCACAAGTGCGGCTTGTGCACACTGAGTGTGTCTCATACTTGACTCCAGCCTCCCATACTGTGAGAAGATGAGCTTCGCAACGCTCTTCAGTGACCACCCACTCCCTCATCTCTTCCCCTCTCGAGCCAAGGGTAAAGGCTGAGAAGCGAGTGTGGCATGGTCTGATTTGTTGGTCTGACGATGATTGACTCGCGATGACTCCGCCCCTCCACCACCTAAAGAGACTGATGACGTGCGGCCTAGAATTGATACAGAGCTTTTGTGAGCCCTCTTAAAAGCTGTAGAAGAGCCCCAGAAGAGCCCGTCCGAGTGGTTCCTGCAGCCAGGGCCTTTTGGCCTTCAAGGAGTTCATGACGGAACTCAGAGGCCATCATTTCCTGGTCAGCTCGGATAACAGGATGGTGGTTGCCTTCATAAACCACCAAGGAGGTACCAGGTCTCGCCCTATATACAGACTTCCCTTGTGGGCATGAATGAACATCCGCTCAGTTAGGGTGGTTTACATGCCAGGCTCCTCGAACATAGGAGCAAACATGCTGTCACATGGCATTCCCCCCTGGGGGAATGATTCCCTGAAATAACAGGAATGAGCTTGCCATGCTACTATGCTGCCAAGCATGCTACCCGCTTCTCAGTCCAAAGAGCTGAATAGTTGGTAGGCTGAAACGCCATTTGTCTGTGCAACTGCACAGACGTGAACCAATCAGGCTTCAGAATTCTGAGAAAACAGGAGTTTTTCCTATAAGCATCAGCTAAAGCAGACGCAATGCTCGTTCTCGTCATCTCAGGGAACCAGGGTTACGGGAGTAACCATAACGTCCGTCTTGTTGCTGATTGTTTTGTACACTGTAATGAACTTTTTTTTTTGTCATAGCAGAAGCTTTAAGATAATGAATAGATCATTTAAAACAATTTGAGTTCAAATCAATATTTCATGTCCACAGTGATTTATCTGGTGAGCAGTCATGTAATGGCACCTTTCCATTGCGTGGTACAACTCGGCTTGACTCGCTTTACTTTCGGTTTGCTTTTCCACTGCAGTTTAGTACCGCTTCAAAATGGGTGGAATTATAACCTGATCTTGTAGTCGCGCCGCCTCTACTGCCGTGGATCCGCACCTTGGCTACTAACGAGTCTGCACCTTGTCTACTGACCACGATACAGTCATTTCTTTTTCTTTTCTTTCAATTTGTGTGTAACAGTCATTTAAAGCAAGTCGTTTAAAAAACATTACATTAACAAATGATACTGCGGTGGCTGTTATTGACTATTTAAATATAACGGGTTTGGTGTCTCGTGTTTCAAATCCAATGATGCTGGTAGTGACGATTCTCTCATAACAATCAGTGATCTGCAGTGTTTACATGTTACATTTAGTATCAGTACAGCATGCTTGGAATCTCCACTGAGGTGGTACTATTTAAACGAGCCGTAGGCTATTATCATGCCAGACTGAACCGTACCATGCAGTGGAAAAGTGCCATAATAAGCTGTGTATTATACCTTACATATACGTTTTGTTTGAACTTGTTTGTTTGTCTTGGCTAAAAGCCACTTGCAATGAACTGTTATTCTTAATGGAAGCTTGGAGTTTACCACAAGTGAAAAAAATATTTCAACTCAAATCAATAATTTGTATCCATTCATTTAATTATGTGGCACGTAGCCATGTAATAAACAGGATAATGTACAGCCAGTCGATTGTTATCACAAAATAAACCCTGGCAGGGTGATCAATCAGGACTGTGAAGTGGACATTATCCTAACATAACGACCAGTTGGGTATACTGCAGCTCAGTTTGGGATTGAAAGGATTTAACATTCTAATGTTCTCTTTCATCTGTCCAGCGACAGCAGAAACTCCTGCATCAAGTTCTCACGCTGGGACGGACCGTCACAGAACAGACAGAGTTCATAATACAATGCACACTTCAGAAGGTCTAATAGCTGGAATCCCTGAAGACTACGAGATTCATGGAATTTAATGTGTATTCACGAGTTCGACTTGCAAATAAGTCAGATAAATAAATAGTATGCATATCTGGCGTGCTGTCCGAGGAGAGGGCTCCGAGCTCTGTATTTGGCCCGAACCCAGAGTACTCCCCCCGTATTCTAGTTTAGGAAGATAACCGGACAAGTGTGAGGAGACGGGGTGGTGGAGGGATGCTGAAAAACTCTTAAGGAACATGGATGAGTCGACTGCTTATTTATAATGTTTATTACCGATTGCTGACAGCTGGAATGACGTGATGACTGAAAGGATCATTTGAAAGTGCTCCTCCCGAATTTTGTTAATAAAACATCATTTAAATTCAAAGACTTGTGTAAATGACATAACTGCATATTTGTTAAATGAAGACGATATATGATTATTATAGAGCGTACTTTTTATTATTAGACAGGACAGTTTAACACACACCAAAATAATGCGTTGGGAGTAATGGAGCTTGAAGTACATGAGTGAAACTGTGAGGAACTGTAGGCAGGTGTGCGTTACCTGAGCGTGCAGTGAGGAACTGTAGGCAGGTGTGTTTAACCTGAGCGTGCAGTGAGGAATTGTAGGCAGGTGTGCGTTACCTGAGCGTGCAGTGAGGAACTGTAGGCAGGTGTGCGTTACCTGAGCGTGCAGTGAGGAGCTGTAGGCAGGTGTGCGTTACCTGAGCGTGCAGTGATAAACTGTAGGCAGGTGTGTTTAACCTGAGCGTGCAGTGAGGAATTGTAGGCAGGTGTGCGTTACCTGAGCGTGCAGTGAGGAACTGTAGGCAGGTGTGCGTTACCTGAGCGTGCAGTGAGGAACTGTAGGCAGGTGTGTTTAACCTGAGCGTGCAGTGAGGAATTGTAGGCAGGTGTGCGTTACCTGAGCGTGCAGTGAGGAACTGTAGGCAGGTGTGCGTTACCTGAGCGTGCAGTGAGGAATTGTAGGCAGGTGTGCTTTATCTGAGCGTGCAGTGAGGAACTGTAGGCAGGTGTGCGTTACCTGAGCGTGCAGTGAGGAACTGTAGGCAGGTGTGTGTTACCTGAGCGTGCAGTGAGGAACTGTAGGCAGGTGTGCGTTACCTGAGCGTGCAGTGAGGAATTGTAGGCAGGTGTGCTTTATCTGAGCGTGCAGTGAGGAACTGTAGGCAGGTGTGCGTTACCTGAGCGTGCAGTGAGGAATTGTAGGCAGGTGTGCGTTACCTGAGCGTGCAGTGAGGAACTGTAGGCAGGTGTGCGTTACCTGAGCGTGCAGTGAGGAATTGTAGGCAGGTGTGCTTTATCTGAGCGTGCAGTGAGGAACTGTAGGCAGGTGTGCGTTACCTGAGCGTGCAGTGAGGAACTGTAGGCAGGTGTGCGTTACCTGAGCGTGCAGTGAGGAACTGTAGGCAGGTGTGTTTAACCTGAGCGTGCAGTGATAAACTGTAGGCAGGTGTGTTTAACCTGAGCGTGCAGTGAGGAATTGTAGGCAGGTGTGCGTTACCTGAGCGTGCAGTGAGGAACTGTAGGCAGGTGTGCTTTATCTGAGCGTGCAGTGAGGAATTGTAGGCAGGTGTGCGTTACCTGAGCGTGCAGTGAGGAACTGTAAGCATACGCAGCAGGTGGCAGTTCAGCGGGGTACAGCGGGTACGATGCCCACACATCAGGACTGCTGGGATACAGCGCAGGCACAGTGAACTCATCTAAACAACAACAGGACTAGAGTGAGTTTACAGGAGAAGAGCCGTAGTGTATGCGTTCAATTGTTTTTTGTTAAATTTTTTTTTAGTTTTAGTTTAGTTTTAATTTTGTGAACACATTTCTATTTAGTTTTTATATATTTACATTCAGTTTCAGTTATAGTAATTATAGTTTAGCAGGGTTATCTCCCTGAGATAACGGGAATTAGCATTGTGTAGCTGCCTGTGCTACTACGCTCATGCACGAGTCGACACTTAATAATAATAATAATAATAATAATAATATTTATTTATATAGCGCCTTTCCAGAGGATGCTTTACAATGTACATGTAACAAGGAAGAAATAATACAAGTAAAGCAGACTCCTCAGTCGAAAGATCCTGACGATATGGCATCCAGCACTTGTATAGGCAGTCAGCCCCACTCATTTTGGTGGGCTAAAATTTGTCTGTGCAGGTGACATGATCCAATCAGGCTTCAGGTTTCCCCATAGCATCAGAAACTGATGCAATGCTCATTCCCGTTATCTCAGGGAACCGGTGTTACATGTCTAGATAGACAAATGTATGTGTGTGTGTGTTTTACTCACATGGGTCTCGGCTGACACAGGGCAGTCCAGGACTTTGTCTGGATGGAGGAGGGTTTGGGATTCCCACTAGTTTGTTCTTGGCCATCTTGGTATTGGCTTTGGCAAACTCCAGTCGTAAAGTCTGGGGAATATCAGGGTCAAAGCGAACTCCCTGAAAAAGAGGAATCAAACGTCATTACAGCAAACATGTCTTCCTCTTGCTGAAATCAATCTAAATCTCGCACCACACAACTCAAATGATGTGTGTTTTATACATCTCATATATACAGATCTCTACAGCAGGGTTTCTCAGACAGCGATTCATTTACTCACCCTTTTGTTGTTGCAAACCTGTAAGAGTTTCTCTCTTCTGTTGAACTAAAAAGAATAATGCTGGTAACCAGACAGTTGACGATGCTTATTGACTTCCACAGTAGGAAAAAAAAAGTAAGTCAATGGCTATCGTCAACTGTCTGGTTACCAGCATTCTTCAAGTCAAGTCAAGTCAAGTCACCCTTATTTATATAGCGCTTTTTACAATGCAGATTGTGTCAAAGCAGCTTTACATTGATAATTGGTATATAATTTTCCTTTTAAAGAATAGTGTCAATGCAGGCAGATCAAAAGCACTGTTGAATAAATGTCAAGAATACTGTTGAATATCAAATGTCAAATCAAATTAAATTAAATCAGGGCTGCACGATTAATCGTATTTTAATCACGATAACGATGTCTGCTTCTCCTGACTGATTTTAAATAATCGTCACGATATTGGCCCGCTCTATGAAAATGAACATAATTTGGAAATATTGGAAGTAATATTAGGAGTTTCGCTGTTTTGTCTTTTGAAGTTCCTAAAGGTTTCACCAGTTTTCATAATGTTGATCAGCTAGAAATGATTGTTCTTTGCTTTACAAATTTGCTGGGCAATTTGAATCTGGTTTGAAAGTATCTTCTTTTTAGTTCAACAGAAGAAAGAAACTCAAACAGGTTTGGAACAACTTAGGGGTGAGAAAATGATGACAATTTTCATTTATGGGTGAACTAACCCTTTATGGAGATCCTGTGTCAGGTTACAGGTTTATTTGTATAGCGCTTTCACAGTAAACACTGTTATAAAGCAGCTTTACATATTGGATTACTCTGTCGTATTATGCATCAAAATGCATCGAAAATTAACACTTTTCTAGGATTAGTCCATAATTCTTTACTTTTAATTATTTTCTTAGTCCCACGGAACAATTAGCAAACAAAACAGGAAGTATAAATACATAGGTTAACAGAGGGAACTAAACAAGAACAGCTGAACTAAATAAAAACTAATGTGTAGCCAATAAACCTAACAAGAACTAATGCGGATACGACAGGAAGTAAACTAAACAGAACAGACGCAGGTTTGACAGCAGTTTGTGTGGCACAATGCAGTACACCAGTCGCATATGCCACCAATTTTCACGAGAGGCCACTAAAAAGTGTCTTTTATTAGCCAATGGCAAGTAAATTGTACGATTTCAGTTGCCTGTAATTGAGTTATTATTACAAGCTATTGAGCTCTTTCACATCTTGCACTTCAACAGACAATTTCACACAAAATAATGCCAAAATGCCCGTCTTGGTGATTATCCTAGTAAACATAGTCAGTTTTGTCTTTTGTAAGCAGTCGGAAAGTAAACGCATGTGTAACAGTATACTAAATCCGTGTATTAGTCTTAAAGTGACAGCAGCCTAATATTCCTGCTGCTGTCTGTGTTTTTAATGTTAATCAAACAACAAGGATTAATCTATATTTAATTTATGCAGTGAAGACTATGCAGTGCTATTTTACACGTCATTACTTAATTCAATTTCTGTACTTAATCTACATCTAACTACTGTTAGATCTACCTTAAAAACCTGAACAGCACTGTTTATTTAATAGGCATTTTTTCTATTGTGTTTATTTATGCTATTGCTTGTAGTTTGATTATTTGACCTTATTTTATTGCAGACTGTTTACTTGACTTTAATGGTGTTTGAAATGTATATATTATTATATTCATGTAGAATTTTCTTCATTTGCATTGTTCTTGCATTCCACGTAAAAAGTCAGAAGCCAATGGCGACTCGAGCTTCAGTGTGTCTGTAGAGGTTCTGTGGTTAAACATGTAAGACTATCAGTGTAACGGAGAGAGTCCACTGGAGGAGAGCGTAGTGAGAACCCAAGTGCAGTTTATTGACAATAATCCAAAATACAGACGTGAACATGAACAGGAACAGAAACGTGGCTTGACTTGACTATAGACAAAACGACTCAACGACAGCAGGTTACATTGATAATACATGACAAAGACAACCAATGGGGAAGTGACACAAGGAACAAGAGAACCAATGAAAAAACATAACTGAAAACCACATGACCAAAAACAACCAATGAGAACATGACACATGGACTAAGGGAGAACACGAGGAGCAAGGGAAACATGACGCAAACAAGCAACATGAAACAAACTACAAAATAAAAGACATGAAATCATAAACGTGAAAACAAAACCAAAACACCCGTGACAATCAGTTGAATTACGATGGTCAATTGGCACAATTGTGATTGTAGTCCTACTGTGCTTGCTTATTAAAAACTGTCACTAATCAGTTAAAAAAAAAAGCAATTTTACACCAGAAACATTAAACAAATGAGATGAAGTGTTTTAAAACTAGGGGTGTGCGACACAAGCCGACTGGTCAGTTCAACAATACAGCTGCTGCTAGTCAACTTGGAAAATCGTTTACAACTCTTTTTATTTTATTTTATTTTTTTATTTTTTTTTTTTTTGCACATTTAATGTTTTACTTTATATTTTTATAAAGGTTACATTTAAATTACCATCATGTTAATGTCACATCTTGAAATTAATATATTATTTTGAAAAGTGTATATCTGCAGAAAAAAAAAACATTTGTTGTTTTTCTCTGTGGCGCTCGCGGTGGGTTCAGAGAAATGTGGGAAGATCAGCAAGGTGAGGGAGTATTGTGAAAGCCTACACAAAACTTTTCCATTTTCTTCTATGTCATGTCAAACTAGAGTAACAATTAAGCTTGGTTAGGCTTTGTTATACATCTGGCTATGAGGGACAAAAAAACATCATGAATGAAACATGAACAGTTGCTCTAGCAACATCCTAACGAAGAAAATACGGATAATTAATGTATTTCTCAGTGTTTTTTCTTGTGATTTTTGCCACCTGTCATGTGTACAGATACTCTTCATACACGAGAAGCACGTTCAAACCAGGACACGCACTGCGTGTCACTCAAGCGGTAACAAACAACAAAATCTTAATGCGCTGATTTATTATGTGGACTAACTTTTATTTGAGGAAATCTGTTTATAAAGGTATTGGTCCTGCGCTACAGAGTGGAGCAGATATGACGTCAATCAGCAGTTAGCATCACACTGCCCAACATAGGCTTTTGGATTATTGCACAAAGCAAGCTCTGTGATCAAAGGCTTATGATACACGTTTTGTCCATCAAGACGATTTTCACAGATAAACATAACTTTTATGAATTTTGAAGCCTAAATGCAGTCACCAAAAGTAAAAAGCTAAAGATAGGCTACATACATTCGCTCGACTTCACCATCATTAAGTTTCGACAACTCTTTCAGTTTTTATCTAAAAACATTTTCCCATAATGTTTGAGTTAGACTAGTTTATAAGAGCATAATGAGGCTGTAAAAGGGGACTGAGTTTACCTGTCCGGCGTGATGACGTTAATGTCCCCGACAGCCTGTGGAGTCCTTGTTAGTATCCGCAACTTCAAGACACATAACAGCTTAAAAAATCCCAAGTGGGGTAATACTGTAGTATTTTATGTCTTAGAATAAAACGTGAAAGTGTCTTGAGCTTGAGTTCACCACAGACTTTATTTCAGCCATTTAACCAAAATCCCATTCAAAAAAACCCATTGACTAGCTAAAATGCTAACTCGCTTCCGTGTTTTGGCCTACAAAGTGATGTCATACCTGCACCACCCTACTGACTAAGTTGATTTGAATAAATATGTCTATAATGGCTAACGTTGCTGAAGTGAACGCTCAGGTTTAATATACAATGATTATTATGCAATTCAAGCACATCGCATCTATTTTTAGCAGTATTCAGTATGGGATTTGATTAGATTTAGTGTTCTCTCAAATGTATCGCATATACAGACCGACCCCAGGGGGCAGAGTTGGACTATGGGGGTGGGGTTAGATACCAGGGGGCGGAGTTGGACTATGGGGGTGGGGTTAGATCCCAGGGGCGGAGTTGGACTATGGGGGTGGGGTTAGATCCCAGGGGGCGGAGTTGGACTATGGGGGTGGGGTTAGATCCCAGGGGGCGGAGTTGGACTACGGGGGTGGGGTTAGATCCCAGGGGGCGGAGTTGGACTACGGGGTGGGGTTAGATCCCAGGGAGTGGGGTTGGACTACGGGGTGGGGTTAGATCACAGGGAGTGGGGTTGGACTACGGGGTGGGGTTAGATCCCAGGGGGCGGAGTTGGACTATGGGGGTGGGGTTAGATCCCAGGGGCGGAGTTGGACTACGGGGGTGGGGTTAGATCACAGGGGGCGGGGTTGGGCTATGGGGTGGGGTTAGATCCCAGGGGGCGGGGTTGGACTAGTTGGTTGCAAAATTTCCAAATTTAAATGTCCACATTTAAACGGTTATGAAATTAGTTGTTGCGCACATCCCTAATTCAAACTACTGTTTGCTTTAGTTTTCAGTCCAGCTGTGTCACATGACATGAATAGTGTAACGGTAAGTATCAAGACTTCAAATTTAGACCAAACTCACATGTCAAGATCTGTAATCAAACAATAATCATAGTTTGTACAATTCAGTTCAAGTAACCCATACAAAGACATGGGAAACAACCTAATTCAAACGCAAAACAAAGCCATTTTAATGCTGCCTTTCATTATTTGTGTGTGTGCATCTAATTTTAAGATTTATTAACTGCAGAGCTCAAATCCTCTCAAGGTCAGTCTCTCCTGTTTCACACTGAGATTAAAACCAAATCCTGGATCAATGAAAGCAAGAGAGACAGAGAATGAGAAGCAGATGAAGTCTTTAATCTATGGATTGTCTCATTTTCAGGGCAAAAACTGCGTCCTGACAAACGATTGCTTGAGTTCCCACAACTGGAGCGTTCTGCTGTTTCGTACACAAACGTGATCGTGTGTGAAGTTTCTGTGTGTGTGTGTGAACGTGTCTTCTGTCGAATCCACACACCAGGAGCCTTTGGTCTTTTTTTAGCAATGTCATGTTGAGAAGATAGCATTAAACTTACGTTCAGGGCGATCTTAGCAGCCTCCGCCTCCGAGCGACTGTCAAAACTTACAAACCCCACCGGCTGCAAAAAACACAGAGAAATCAAGGCAAGGAACAGAAAAAGCTCTTCAAACTGCACAAAACAGCAGTTTCTAACGATTTGGATGTAAAGACGACTGAGTGACTGTTAAAGTCAACATGAAATGACATTCAAAGCACATTTTAATAATAACAATAATACATATTTTATTTAAAGGCACCTTTCAAAACACTCAAGGACACCGTACAGTTGAATGATAGTCATAAAACAAATCAAGACACAATACAACAAAACAACAACTATTTAACATACGATATTTAAAATTGATCAGAGAAAGCTCATTTAAATAGGTACGTTTTAAGACGTGATTTAAAAGTAGCCAGACAATCACTTTCTTGTAAAGATTGTGGAAGAGATTTCCAGAGACGAGGAGCAGCGCAGCTGAACGCCCTGAACGAACAGAGGGTACGACAAGAGAAACGGATGAAGAAGATCGAAGTGGACGCTTCGGGGTGTAGATATGAAGCAAATCAGAGAGATATGAGGGTGCGAGATGGTGAAGAGCTTAGAAAGTGAGAAGCAGAATCTTGTATTTAACAGGAAGCCAGTGTAGATGATAGAGGACAGGAGAGATGCTCGACGGAGGAGGTTCTAGTGATTATACGGGCAGCTGAGTTTATGAAGGAGTTTGTGAGGAAAAATAGAAGAGAATTACAATAATCAATGCGGGAAGAGTGACTAGAGCGTGTACAGGAACTGGACGGAGACGACGGATGATCTGTAGGTGGAAATATGCAGACCGAGTAATATTGTTCACATGCCTTTCAAAAGACAAAGTACTATCAAGGACGACACCCAGACTCTTAACCTGGAAGATGGAGAGATTATAGAAATATCAATGGAAAGTGAAAAGCTATTGGATTTTATCAGAATTTATTCAACTTGAGAAAATTGTGTGAAAACCAGGATTTAATCTCTTCTTTTACTGACGTATTTCCCAGTGACACAATGTTCAGGGAAATAACATCAGTCAGGACTTGATTTAGTCATGGTGAACTGATGTGATGCTGTAAAGTGTGTGTTTCTGATCTGAATGGGATTTTGCAGTTGATTTTAGAGACTTTGAAGGAATTAAAGAGAAGATCAGGACTGGTACAGCAATAAACCAACCGTTGCACAATCACTGACCGCTGTGACCGACAGAAACTGACACTGTTATTTACCACTGCGGCCGAGAGATAAACAGAAACAGCCTGACATACGGAAATGAGATGTAGATTCACCACCGTCACCACAAAACTTTCTATCATTTTGGTCCTCCTTCTGCTGACTTGCAGTGACCTCTGACCCTCACCCTAAACTCACAAAACCTTCTCTGCTGTCTTATTACATTATACACCTCTGTTTGTTTAATATCTTCATAAGCCAGTTCAGCTTTTACTGTGGAGACGTTTGTTCACACACACTTTATCAGCGACGTCCTCTCATGTTATTTCTGACCCTCGAATGTCCTCGTTATAACACAGGAAGTGTGTCTCAACTTCCTTTAACGCTTTTGAAAAAATAAGAGGCATTTCTAAAAATACACAAACACTCCAACTATATAAAGCTTCACAAAGAAAGAAAGAAAGAAAGAAAGAAAGTATATGTGGAGATGACATAAAACATTTATTAATTTGTTCAGTATTTTAAACAGGTATAACTCATAATAATTCAGACTTGATATGGAATATTTCTATTTTTAATAGTTCAAGTGAATTTAGTGATTTCAAAACAGATAATAAATATTGAGTGACCATTTATAAAACAAATATATATCTTCCTTTCATTTACACATTCATATAGATATTTAGCCAAAATCCTCACATTAATAAATATAAAGTTCGTGGACACATTATTCATCAACTTCTGGAGAAATGAGAATAAAAACATCAACCATATAAATATTGATCTATAATGGATCTATAATATAGCACTATATTTTGTATAAAATTAACGCTGCATTAAATTACAAAAAAACTTCCTGTAGTCATCTGACTATCTGCAAAGTTACCCAGAACACACCAGTTATCAACTTGCAACCTCCTAGCAACCACCCAAAACATCCTAGCAACACCATAATAGCACCCTAGCAACTGCCTAGAAACCACTCAAAGTACAATAGTGACTGCATAGCAACACCCTGTCTGAGGATCAGCATCAGCTCTAAAGCCGGGGACACACCTAACGATTGTAAGGCCGATTATGAGTGTAATTTGATACTTACGACTGATCATGTCCAATCGCGCCGAGTCAGAGCCAGTTGCGTTCAGTCGGTGTTTACAGTTGGTGCTTAAAATCGTGCAGTGTGCTGCGTCTAACGATTCTAGTCTTAGAATTTTTAGAAACAGTCATTGCCAGTCCTCCTCACAAAGATTCTTCTCAAATTTTATAATTCCCACTTCTGAAGTAGTGATTACGAGCAAATCGCATTCAAGTTTCGAAAGGAAAGTCATTTTTACAATAGCGCTGAGAGCACGTGAAGGCAGCATAATATTTGCGACCGATGATGTCTCTGTTTCCTTGGAGACTGTGTCAGGCGATTGTAAACAAGCGGCGAAATGGCGTCAAAAAACGTTTGCAACATAAATACACATTGGACAACCGGTATGGAAGAAAAACTGGTTGAACTCTGGCAAGAGTACGAATACAACATATCTTCGAAAGAATAACGTACCATAATAGAAGTGATAAGGAAAGAAGCTGGGCTGCTATTGCGGAAGCTTTGAACGTATCAGGTACAGGACCGGATTATCCATAGACGGGATTGGGCGAGTGTCCTGGGGCACCAGCCAATAGGGGGGCAACAAGTGATAAAGATAATGACTAACGTTAGACTTTTTTTTATCATGTTTTGTATATTATTTATCTGGAAAGATACGGATACAAAATTAACAGTTAATGATACAATATATACAGAGAGAATATAAAGAGCCCTGCCCCTTTGATCGCGAAAGTGAAAGTGCCCTTTGAGGTCGCATTGTGGTAGTATAATTTACTTCTGTGGTAATTTAATGGTCTGTACAGTGCCGTTTCAAGTCGAACAAGCTTCATTGAGGATCGCAGCTTATCGTTGCTTAACAACGGCGACACCACCAGAGTGCAAGCTCTAAAAATAGATTAATTTACCAAAGTTTACTCACCTCAAATTCTCTCTGTTGAAAACAAAGTGCGCGTTTTCCTCTTTTTTTTTTATTTTTTCGCACAAATATAGCTGCAGATGAAGAGCGCCAGCTGTTTGTTTACATCCATTTTCAAGATCCCGCGCACAGCGTGTTGCTTAGCAGCGGTCTCAATCGTAAACGTTTGTGTTCTTCTCCGACTGTCAACGATTAAAATCGGCTCCAGTTGAAGGAAACAATCGGTATGTGTGTTCTGTTCAGTCTTAGAATGTTTCAGCTAATCGTTAGGTGTGTCCCCGGCTTAACCCTGCTGTGACTGATCGCGTTTCTCTTCTTTCTCTCCTGATCTTCAGGTTCAGGATGATTGCGTGACGACTTCATCTCCAGAGTTCATTGAGAGTATTAATGTGTAACACATGCATTATATAATTGTGATTCATATACTTGAAGGAATTGTTGATATTTCTCACCTGTTTAGAGGTGAATCTGATCAAGGATCCTTCATAACCCTAATGAAGAGAATCAAATATGAAGGACGTTTCATGATGAACACAAACATTTAGATTTTGGATTCAGGTCAATGAATCTCACCTGGAAAGGCCTGAATAACAGGTAAAGCTCTCTGGGCTTGATGTCCAGCGGCAAACCGCTGACGAACAGAGTCCTGACCTGCAGAAGAGGGTCACGTGATCACTGCTGGAAACGCGTTATTATCGTGTATCAGGAGAATCACTCGCACTTCAAAGTGTTTGTATTTTCTCTTTCTAAAGACTTTGGTGTTTCAGAGAGAACAGTGATGCAGCAGAACACACGAACTACACCATCAAACAAAGTCAAAACACGAGAAAGAAAAATTCATAAGATCTGCTCAATAACACATGAACACTGATATCATCCAATTAACTTTTAGTGTCACTGCCAGTTTCGAGTTTTAAATGTTGCTAATATTTTAAATTAAGCTAATGATATTCATTATAGTTATCATTATTATTATGAAGTAAATAGTAACTTACTTCTTCATCCGGGCTGTTATGTTCATTCTCGCTGGAATTGTTCATTCTGGAGCAGAAATATGAAATTAAACTCATGAGCTCGTGCAGAACGTCTGCCAGCTCCGGCGCGCTCCCGTGGTGAGATGCGCGCGTCCGCATTGCGCGTCATGGTGGCGTCGTGCGCGAGCTTGATTTAAAAGGACAAAACCTCTCTTTTCCTTAAAAAACTTTTTTTTGTTTGTTTTTTTTTTTTTACTTTTTCCTTATTCAGCAAATAATGAGTGATAACTTTAGAAAATGCCCATCAGTGAGCCATCCACAAACACTGAAAATAACAGACATGGGAAGAGAAAAACACCCAGATGTTTAAAGTGTACGGAAATACTGTAGAAGAAATGTCAATTCACATCAGAAGTTCAAACCATAATGCAAAGGTCATCTGTCACAACACCTTAACCAGCGCTGACCGCTGCCCTTTAATACCTGCAGCCTCTGTGCGCTAATAATAGACCTGTCATATTCAATCAAACTGCAACTTATGCTTTATATAGATGCTCTAAACAACCTTACAAACGTCAGAATGTGTGTGTGTGTGTGTGTGTGTGTGTGTGTGTGTGTGTGTGTGTGTGTGTGTGTGTGTGTGTGTGTGTCTCACAACAGCTGGAAATGGAATGCTAAATATTGACCAACTCGCTTTCAGTTTGGCGACACCATGTGGAGCAGAGATGTAGTGCACAAGAAAGAAAAACACAGCGAGACACACGTGACAGAGTCTTTAATGCATCAATAACTTACAACCTCATACAGAAACATTATGTGCAGCACAACAGCAGGAAATAAACTGTAAGCAAAAGCAAATCTGCGTTCCTCTTCTATAGTTCAGATTCTCAGCTGTGATTTCAGCTCCTCGCCGGAGTCGAATTTCCTTTCACCGTTTTCTTAAGATGATGGTAATTCGGCAAAATCTTCATCAGGAAGTCCAGCTGCAGCGTTTGAGGCTTGAATGGAGAGACAGAGTTAGAATAAAGCGCTGATTTATCTTCATCATATCATACCTTGGTGTCCGTTACCTGCGGTCTCTCGGTCTGAACGCGCCTCAAACACTCGGAGCCGTAGATCACCGTGTTTTCCGGAATCACTTCACACGTGTTCACCTGACAACACGCGCCGACGATGCAGCCGCTGGTCAGAATCACGTTCCTCCCGACTTCAGCTGAACACAAACACAAACATCATCATCATCTTCATCATCATCACAAACATCATCATCATCATCTTCATCATCATCACAAACATCATCATCATCATCTTCATCACCACAAACATCATCATCATCAACATCATCATCATCTTCATCACCACAAACATCATCATCACAAACATCATCATCTTCATCACCACAAACATCATCATCACAAACATCATCATCATCATCTTCATCATCAACATCATCTTCATCTTCATCAGCTACTCTTTGACAGTGTGTTCCAAACAGGATATGTCGCCCTCCAAAGGGCACTTCGGAGTGAAAACAATCATGGCCGCCATACTGAAGGGTCGTTCCTAACCAAAGTGCTCTAAACTGGCCACTTCAAAGGGCACTTCTGAATGAACGAGTTAGATTTGGCACATTATTATGGTCAAAACGACATTGTACTTCAGCAAAAGTACTTTACAGCTCCCTTCATCAGTCCATTCAAATGTTTCAAATACAAAGACACAATATACAAAATGGTGCGATAAACCAAAAATGAATAAATAAAGTAACGTTAAACAAAGGGCGCAGCTTACACAATCTACTCTTCCTCGATTGTCTCGTTAAGATGACGCAGAAGTGCGTTCAAAAAGAGAGTTTTTTGACCCCTACACCCTTCATCCCTTCGACGCTCTCACTCCGGAGGATGAACCCTCTGAAGGGATTAGGGCGTAGGGATGAGCTCTTCCGAATGGAACGCAGGGTCAGTGTTTCTGCTCGACTCCCACACACGCTTTTCTCACCTTTGGATTCGATGACGTTGTTGTCCCCGATTTTCAAGGCCTGAGACACTGAAACACAAACTCAAGTTAGGTTTAGTTGACAGAAGCGTGAAGCTGAAGCGACGGCCTGATGAAATGAAGACGTACCGCATCCGACCTCAAAGACGTTATTGATCCCGATGCTCATGGTTTTGGGCTCCACATCCTCGGCGTCGGGCAGGATGTTTTCGGGAAAACTGATTTCACACGCATGAACACAGAAGAAACAGACTTTAAGGGTTTGTTCACTCAAAATTAAACATCCAAACCTATAATTTATGTGTGAATAAAAGCCTAAATTAAATCTGTTGATGGTATAAAGTGTCCGTGTCTCCTGAGAAGATTAAACCGCTCCGTTCAGATGTTTTATCAGAGGTGAGGGACACAAACCCTCAGATTTCATTAAAACATCTTCATGAACGAGGTCTTGATAATGCTGACCTGTTGATGATCAAGGCTTGCTCCTCGATCAGGTTTCCCTCTCCGATCACGATGGGTCCGGCCTCCGCGATGATCCGAGCCTTCGGGTGAACGACGGTCCGAGCTCCTGAAATCCGCACACACGTTCATCCTTCAGTGTTAGTTCACCCTGACATGAAAATGACCTCTTCCTTTTCTCACCCTGCTGTTGCTCTGGTGCCGCTTTCTTTTCCAGACCTCAGAAGGAGAGTTTCTAAACCGCTCCGCTCGCACTCGTCTGTGTAACGGGTTAAAGGTGGACGCAAACACTGTTTGGGAGTTAGTCGGCCGACACCAACAACAAACGTCTAACCAATCAGCATTAGGGGCGTATGACGGTCGAGGAGAGAGAACGAGAGACGGGACACGATACAAAACAGCTCAAAGAATATCACTGGAATGAAGGTGTATGACTGGGCAAGCGCTTTACGACCCGCGCTTATATTAGGAAAGATTTCCAGCGCTGGAGAGAGAGAGAGAGAGAGAGAGACTGCTTTATTCCTGCTCGTGTGATAACACTGGGTTTGAGTGTCTGGAGCTGCTGTGATGTTTCGACTAACAATGAACTCTCTGTATTCACTCTTGTGTTCATTTTTTGTGCTTCTTTGTCGTTTGTTCATAAACTGCGCTTTATTTTTGGTGAAGCATTCCTATAGTGAGAGTTTAGAGAGTTTAGAGTCACTCGCCTCTCAGGCCAGCAGCGATCGGCCGGGGTTCGAGACTCAGAGCAGGGTTTGGATTGGAGGGTGAGTTTTGGAGGCGGAGCAATGAAGAGAGGGTGTGTTTGTTTGGGCTGATTTCAGATATCAATAACGTTCAACAGAGTTGCTGAAGATCTACTCACCGCACCTTTAACAGGGACCAGCATCAAGCTTTTAAAAACAGACGCACGAGTGTCACAGAGCGAGCCCATGTTCGGCGGTTTAGGACAGGGTTCGGTGAAAATCAAGCTGAAATTCAATGTATTAACAGAATCTGTGTACTGAGTTAAATATCTCTGTTAAGACGTGAACACAGCGGATATATTCAGACGGTACGCTGCAAAAAATGCTGTTCTTACTTAGAGTTTTTGTCTTGTTTCCAGTCCAAATATCTAAAACTTCTTAGATCAAGAAGCATTTTCTTGAGAAGTAAAAATTATTTTTTTGTTTTTAAGAAAAATAAGTCAAAATTAAGTGAGTTAGCAAAATAATCTTAATCCAAACTGAAAACAAGATTATATATCTTATTTTGATTTGATATAAGATTATTTTGCTTACCCCATTGGCTTATTTTTCCTAAAAACAAGAAAATAATTTTTAAGTGTCAAGAAAATGCTTCTTGATTTAAGAATTTTTAGATATTTTGACTAGAAACAAAACAAAAACTCTAAGTAAGAACAGCATTTTTTTGCAGTGTACGGTGTATTTCAGGTCGTGTTTTTCTTCATCTGGAGTCTAACAGAGTCTCATAAACGACAGAAGACCAACGACAGGATTCTCATTAAATTTAGGTTTGTTGTTATTTTTAGTTTTCAATCGTTCTGATACTTTTGGATCTTTTTTCAGAAGCTGGATTCACTGCCATGAAACGGGCATTTATTTAAAATTCTGAAAAAGAAAGAAGGGCATCAGAACAACAGCAGGGTGAGAAAATGAGGAGAATTAACCCTTTATTAGTCGCTCTCTATGAGTGCTGCGCAGCTGCTGTTACTATAGCAACACTGGATCGGCCAATCAGAGGCCTGTCTGTTTTATAATGGATAATAAATGATATCTGTCTCTGTATCATCACTGTATAAACTGTAAAAACGTTTTGCTGAAGTGTTTGGTTTACAGTGGGTTAAATGTGTTTATGTGTTTTACCGATGGTCACGTCTCCTCTGATGTCACTCTCCACACACACGACGGCTCCCGCCGCGATCTTCACGCTGAAATCACACACACACACACACACACACAGTGTTCATACATCAGACTGGTTTCAACACACTTCTGACATGTTTCTTAATGCAGAAGATTCTGCGTACGACTGAAATGTGTCTCTGAATCACAACATGAAATCTGTCATTGAGTTATTATAGTTACAACAGGAGAACTGCTGTGAACATGAGTTTCATGTGAAGAAACACAGTTTTCTTACACTTCTGCACTTATAATCGAGCGTTCGTGACCTGAAGACTCTCTGATCTCAGAATGATGGAGGTTTAATTCATACTGATGAACTCAGAGAGAGAAACGGGTCGATGAATCGGTCAGAATGACTGAATCTCCTGGAGAAGTTCATCTGATGTACTTTATATTACTGTGAGAGAGCAGGTAACGTCTTCATATCAAGGGTTTCCTCACTTACGCTAGTACTCGAGTTTGTGACTGAAATTATTCAATAAAGTTATTTACCTGCTGGAAGGGTTGAACCTCAGACAGAGACATGAGCGTGTCGCTTTAATTCACAAAACTCATATTCATTAAACTCACTGTCACACAATATTTGACACACATGTATATGTATATAAATATGATCACATCATTTACAGTGTGAATGAGAGCAGATCACGTGACCATCTGAAATTAAACTTAATCAAGAGACAAACAACAGACAAACTCACAAAAACCTGCTAATTGTGGATCCCTTTTCCCACTTCACACTTGACAGTATCGCGCTGATCTTTTACTCTAAATCATGAACAAACAGTGATGATAATCTGACATGATTTTGAGCTTTTTGGCACCAAATAATAAAACAATAAATGCAAATTAAATCGCTGCTGGTCTTTTCCTCTAGATTAATCATAATACATGCTAATACAGATGCAGTTATCATCATTAATATCAGGATCAATATGACGTTGGGTGTGTCTGTTTTAATCGGGATTATTTAGTTTATTTATTTTTTAATCTGGAGCAATAAAATGACTCACAGAAGTCTGTATCACATTATGGACACAGTTGCAGCTGTATTTGTGAGATTTAATCCCTAAAACACGACAAACTGCTGTAAATATATACATTTTTTACCTTTTCTGCCCAGTTTGTTTTGCACTCGGATCCGCCATCTTCACTCGCTCGATGACGTCACCGCTCGACTGCGCCGCCTGTCAGCGATGACGCGCGTGATCGATCAGTGATGTCTGATCAGCGCCGCCTGCTGGACGCGTCAGTGTTTCACAGGCGCCCTAAGCAGTGTTCACTGAGCAGGGGACTTCATCTTCCAGTCGCGATTCGCCTACATATACTTCGACCTAAAAGTACAGCCTGCTCTTCTTGAGAATGATGCAAATTCTTGGGAAAATGAGATCCAGGCAGTAGATAAAGCTGATGAAAATTATGTATTCATTACAATTAAATTTAGCCTCACACGCAAACTTTAATCAATAATGAAAATACTTAATAAAACCAAAAGGTAAAATAACCATCATAAAGGAGTAGTCAATAGTTAATAATAAATTTAGAGTATTGTATCTAATAGATGAAGATCAAAAAGAATTAAAACATTAAGACATTTGCAGATAAGAGAGAAGAAGCAGAAGCCCAGGAGAGCAAAGGAGAGAAAAAGCTGAATTATCAACAACTCAGTCCATATTATACCATAAGCATACAGGGAGATTCCCAACCCACTCAAACTGATGTTTCTGTTAAAATGAAAAAGGTTAATTTCACCCGTTATATCGTCCACTGGTCCAGTGTCAAAAATAGGTGTTTTAACCCTTAGGGAATTTTGCAAATCTTATTGTTAAATGTCAGCAGACATATTTTGATCAGATTCAAATGAGCAATAATTCTGAAAAACATCACTTCCAATGTCCAATGTCTAACCACAATCGTGTCAGCGTGACCTGTCACACCGGAACACTTGAAGAACGATTGAACATAACAATCATATTCTGAAATATAAAATAAGAATAATCATAAGGGTACAATAACAAGTAAATACTTGAAAATATGATAAGAATTAATATATAAAGTAGGAGTACATGAATATATGAAAGCAAAAGTAAAACTGATAAATCATAAGCCATAAATGATTAAAAATAAATATTAATAAAAAGGCATGAATAATAATATTGACCATTTCATATGCATCAAGAAGAAGAAGAATTTTGTGCAGCAGAAGAGTAGCCTAACTTACCTCGTCAAAACATTAATCATCTTCATACACACCCCACATTTTATTTAATTAAACTGAAGATACTCAAACAATTCTGATGATCAGTGTCTTTCATGATGTGAACTCTGCTTTTTATTTTGTTTTTATTTATTTTTGCATAATGATACATTTTATAGTTAATGGCCAAACATAACTATTGATATTGTGCTGTTCATATTTTTATAATGGTCACAATGTTTTTGAAGATTAAATATAACAGAAAACATTAAATACATATTTTTTAGGGTGTCTCTACTTAACCATCAGTCTCAGTCATGATTGTAGTTCTGTTTATTTGTGTTTGTAGTTCTGCACAAACTCTGTGGCCAGATTTAACTCCTCCCACCACATGCCAGGGTGATTTATCCCAATAATCAAGCAGAAGGAACTGGATGAAACATATAAATGACACCAATCTACAGTCTGACGTGACACAGCCTGAATCAATCACACTGTGTTCGTTGGATGTCCAGAGGAGAACTGAGCCTGATGGTTTCTCCCATTTCTGTCTCCTGATGGAGTTTGTTGCTCTGATCTATATAAATGACTGGATCGCTCATTGCGGTCTAAAGTGCCACCGGAAGTGTTCGAGTGCCCATCTTCTTCCCTACGGACAGAGGGCATCATTGTCAATCATTTGACATCACAGCCAAAACCTAAAATCACCTGATTCGCAGCGTATCAGTGGCACACAAATAGTTTTTAAGATGTTTGTAATACTTCAAACGTTATCTGTAATGTTTATGGTCTTTTCAAGCAGGATAACGATATATAGAAATCGTTAAGATGGGTTTCTCTACGGCACACTGGCGACACCAGGAACTGAACTAACGCAAAATAGATTTCTGCATGTACACAACTGGAAATATTAAACATGAACATATATCTGGGTTTATTAGCAGAAACTGATTTGAATATACATTAAATTTTACAATACATATTACTAAATTCCACTAAATTAGATGTAAAATAAAAATAAAAGATGTAAAATAAGTCTCTGGTGTCTCCAGAATGAATGTGTCTGTGAAGTTTCAGCTCAAATTACCCCACAGATCATTTATTATAGCTCGTCAAAAACACGCCGTTTTTGTGTGTGTCCCTTTAAATGCAAATGAGCTGCTGCTCCAGAAGAGGGCGGAGCTTTAACAGCTCAACAACAACAAAGCTGGAGAATCTCACGGAGCCAAAATGAGGATTGTCAGTAACGGTGTTCAGCCTTACATTGTTCAAACCGGAGTCGACACTGATGGAGAGACTCAGGAAGAAGTTACAACTTTTAGACGTTTCTGAATGGTTAGTGGATAAATTGATGTAGTTGCTGTGGAGTTGATTCAACTCATCCACTAGCATGTGCCGTCATGTTCATCTTTTGTGCTAAACCCGTATTGACGCCCACTGTATATAGTGTACCTGTTTGCCAATCAGAGTCATAAACACTTTATGATTGCTATCAAATGCTGTGAATGGTCTAATATATTTTCCAAAACAGAAACGCTTCTTTTTTAGCGATCGATCTTGTCAGGGTCAACTTCAGTCTGTCCAAGCTAGCGAGACTCTAATAGCGTTCAGCGCTCGTCTGTGCAGCAACGACAGGACAGTTAGCATGAACTTTTGTCATGGGTTAGAACTGGTACACCGCTGGCGCTCATGAAAACAAAATGACGTGCCGTGAGTGGAAACGTGCAGATTAATATTATAATAAGATCCCCTTCCTTCGTCACAAGGGGAGCGAAATCTGAGCGGCTCGTTTTTTCATGCTTACAGAGAAAGGCTTGCCAAGAAAAGCTTACTGGATTGTCATTTCTCATGTTTTCTGCATTGGTAGATGCACCGGGGACCCGATTCTAGCACTTTTCAGATTTATGATATGTCCCCTTTAAAAAGGTTTATCATCCATGCATCGTCTTGCTCGGAGTGACATATTGGAAATAAAACTTCATATTCATATTCAGTCAGCGTCGTTTCTCTGAATAAGTTGTGAAGCATGTATATTATTTCCAGATGTCCGCTCAAATGCTTTGGCTTTTTACTAGCGCGACAGTTTTCATATGAATTAAGTGTTACTTGAAGATATTGTTGAGCAGAATTAAACTCTGTTTGCACCATTGATCGTTACTTTCCTGATTATCGTTGTGAAGCTCCTTTGAATCTGTATTGTGTGAAGCACTATATAAATGAAGGTGACTCGACTAGTTCTGAATCCTCCAGAGCGCAGTGGATTGTGGGTAATGTGCACAGTGTTACAGAATATCAGACTCGGACTGTTAGTGGAAATAATGATAGACTTTACTGCAGCAGACGAGAGGAAGGTAAGAACAGGTGAGCAGTTCAGACGATGATGAAGTTTACGGTTTTGCAGGTGATGGTGGAGATCATGGAAAAGGAAGTAGACCAATGACACACACCTCGTCTAGATGACGGTAATCACACACACACAAACACACACACACACACACACAGGACTCTAAACTCCTGAGGTGTGTGTGTGTGTGTGTGTGTGCATGTGTGTGTTAATGAGGTGATGATTAGTGTTGGGGAAAGTTACTTTTAAAAGTAATCCATTTCAAAATTGCATTACTCCCTGAAAAAATAACTAATTGTGTTACTTAGTTACTTTTTATGAAAAGTACTGGCTGCAGAAACACACTGTTTCAAGAGGGTTGTATTGTGAGTATTTGCAGCAAGCGAGCCACAAAGACAAACTCTCAAATATTTTGGGAGAGAAAGAAAAGTGTAATCACATGACAGCGCAGTGTGTGTCCTTTATATGAGGGAAAAACCCTCTTTTCCCTTTATCACTGCTCTCTCTATTCTTGTACTCTTTTCTTGTTCATTGTGATAACATACAGTAAATATGTCATGTGTATGTTTTTTCCCCTTTTATTTATCTATATATTTGTATGTTTATTGCTGCTTTGGCAACAGTGTGCTACTTCACAGTCATGCCAGTGAGGCTCATCTGATCTGAACAGAGAGAGAGAGAGAGAGAGAGACAGAGAGAGTTGCTGAGTCAGATGAACTCGGTGAAGCAGCGGCGCGACCGACAGAGGCTCTGAGACCATGAGTGTGTTTCATTGTGTTTCTCTCGGAGCAGCTGCACTGCAGGTCACAGTTCAAAGGTCAAACGTCAGTCAGAAGAGCCGCTCTGATGCAGATGGACAGACACAATCATCTCTGGAGTAACGTAAGTAAAGTCCTTCATGAAGTCACACAGGAGCCTAACATCAGTACATTAGTGCAGCTTTATATGATGCTCATTACAGGAAGATTTGGGTTGTAAGTGAATAGAGCATTTATAAGTTGATAACTGGTTGAATTATCAGGTGGTCTCTCTGCCGGCGATGTCACGTGTGGCGGTGTGTGGCGGTACCCATGGCAACGAGCTCTCAGGTATCTACCTGGTGAGGGAGAGGCTGAAGAGGAGGGAGGATGGGATAGAGCCGGTTTCCGTGGTAACGCTCATGTCGAACCCACGCGCCGTGCAGCTGTGCGTCCGTTACGTGGAGACGGACCTGAACCGCTGCTTCACGCGAGCTGCGCTCAGGTGAGACGCAAGACAGAGACGGGGAAATAACGACACAGAAACAGTGCAGGAGAACAGCTTCAGTAAACTCTGCATGCTAACATGGTGAAGTTAGTGCCATGAAAAAATAAAACCGGGATCTTCTCTGTGACAAAGAAGTGAAAGAAAGCAGCAACAGGGTATATGGGTCGAATGTCACATGACCAAACCGGAAAACTGGTCTCATTACATCCGCCTGTCAGAGAAAGTGTTAACAGCAGTATGAACTGACGCATATCTGTGGACCTTTAAGGTAATCAGCGAATCTACCTGTTCACATTGTTAGAGGTGTTTAATTCTATTAAATATCTAAACGTTAATGTGAAGAAGAAAAATTAAAAAAGCTTTTAAATATCGATCTGCATATGCGGAGGACATCCGTTATGCTCATCTTTGCTCGCTCCTTTTAGGTTATCTTGAATAAAACAGCTAATTTCCCATGAAGCACATACAAAAGACCTAAACCTGTAGAGATCTGATCTGTTTTACAGGAAACGGAAGTCAGATTGCGCATAACCCCTGTATAAAGGAAACGTACTCGGTTACTAACGTAACCTCGGTTCCCTGAGATACGGAACGAGTACTGCGTATGGGGAAAGGTCTCCTTTTTCCCCGTTACTGAAGCCTTTTTCAATAACGCAGTGTAACTGCATCGTCATTGGTTCACTCATAGACAAGTTGTTGAACCAATGACGGCGCGGCATAGCTGCGTGACCTATGGCGACAGAGCGCGCGAATATTCCCGCCGAAAGGGGCGGGGTTTAGGGCTATATAAGCGGGCGTTTCGCCATAGGATTTCAGGTCATTCGACTGAAGCGACGACACTGAAGCCGCAGCCTCGTGGCACGGCATGTAACGCAGTACTCGTTCCGATACTTTCGATACTTCGATACTTCACTCGTACTGCGTATGGGGAACGAATTCAACCGCGCCGTGCCACGGCAGGGAACGACTGGACTTGTCTTGGGCACCGTGAGGGAACCAGAGGACAAGTGAGAAGGCCGGAGCCGTCGAACCCTCGTTACACTACAAAAAGGGAGTTAACTCCCAGAGTGGCATGAAGCGGAGCTCGATAGAGGTCACTGGATCATACCGAGAGGACCCGAGCTTGTAAGGTCGGGACGTCCAAACGATAAAATCTGACAAAAGTGGACGGCGAGGACCAGCCGGCCTCCTCACAGATGTCTTTAATCAAACTCCACTAGACCAGGCCCAAGAGGAAGCCATTCCTCTAGTAGAGTGAGCTCTAACTCCTATGGGGCAGTTGAGGCCCATAGAGGAGTAACAAAGAGCAATAGCGTCGACTATCCAACGCGAAAGACGTTGCTTTGAGACCGAAGACCCCTTGGTGCGGCCACCAAAGCAGATAAAGAGCTGATCAGATTGCCGAAAAGGCTGTGATCGATCAACGTAGGTCCTTAATGCCCTGACAGGGCAGAGTAGTTCCAACTCTCGCTCGTCCGACGAGGGAGGAAGCGCTGAGAGGGAAATAACCTGTGCTCTGAATGGAGTCGAGAGCACCTTAGGGACGTAGCCATGCCTAGGTTTCAAAACGACTTTGGAGTCGTTGGGCCCAAACTCAAGGCATGCAGGGCTCACGGAGAGGGCCTGCAAGTCACCAACTCGCTTAACCGATGCTAGTGCAAGTAGCAGAGCGGTTTTGAGTGTCAGGGGCCTGAGGTCAGCTGAACGCAGTGGCTCAAAGGGAGGCCCTTTAAGAGCTCTGAGGACCAAAGAGAGGTCCCAGGTGGGAACAGTGAGAGGACGAGGAGGATTTAATCGCCTAGAACCTCTCAAGAAACGCACCATGAGGTTGTTTCGTCCCACTGACTGGCCAGCGATAGGAGCGTGAAACGCTGCAATGGCTGCTACGTAAACTTTGAGCGTTGAAGGGGTGCGACCCAGATTCAAACGCTCCTGGAGAAAAGACAGTATCGGAGATACGTCACACTCCACTGGGTCTATGTTGCGTGTAGAACACCAGTCAACAAAGACCGACCATTTCTGGGCGTAGAGGCGTCTCGTGGACGGAGCTCTCGCCTGAGAAATGGTATTCAGCACGTCCCCGGGGAGGTTAGCAGGCTCCCTCCAAGGGACCAGAGGTGCAGAGCCCAGAGTTCTGGCTGGGGATGCCAAATCGTCCTGTTCGCCTGAGAGAGGAGGTCCCGTCTCAGGGGGATTGGCCACGGAGCTTTTGTGGAAAGCCTGAACAGCTCTGAGGACCAAACTTGGCTCCTCCAGAGCGGGGCCACCAGGAGGACTCTGTGCTTGTCTTCCCTGATTCGTCTGATGACCTGTGGGATCAGAGCGATCGGGGGAAAAGCGTAAAGGAGGGTGCTGGGCCAGACATGGGCCAGCGCATCTTCCTCCTTTGAAAAATAAATTGGGCAGTGAGAGTTGCCTTCTGAAGCGAAGAGGTCTACCTCTGCCTTTCCGAAGAACTCCCAGATCATGAGAACCGTCTGGGGGTGGAGCATCCACTCGTCTGAGGGGACATTGCTCCGAGATAGCATGTCTGCTCCCAAGTTTGTTCTCCCGGGTATGTGAGTCGCCCTGAGCGACTGAAACCTCGGTGATGCCCATTCCAGAAGACGCTTCGCCAGAGCGCATAAGCGGCTGGACGAAAGACCGCCCTGGTGATTTATGTATGACACCACTGTCATGCTGTCCGACTGGACTAAGACGTGGCGCCCTGTCAGGTGTGCCTGGAACGCATGAAGGGCTCGAATCACTGCCAACATCTCGAGGCAGTTGATGTGCAGATGGCATTCCTCGTGAGACCACGAGCCGAAGGCCGGTCTGCCCTCGCAAAGAGCGCCCCAACCTGTGTTGGACACATCCGTTGAGAGCACCATCCTTCTGGACACCGCCTGTAGGGGTACCCCTTGGCTGAACCATACAGGGTTCATCCAGGGTTTCAGAGCTGCCAAACAGGCCTGATTGACCCTGAGACGCAGGCGGCCGTGCCGCCAGGCGTGAGGAGGGACCCGGAACTTCAACCAGTACTGCAGAGGCCGCATCCGAAGAAGGCCGAGCTGCAGAACCGGGGAGGCGGAAGCCATCAGCCCTAGCATCCTCTGGAAAAACTTCAGAGGGAAATAGGCTCTATTCCTGACCGATGCCGCGAGCTGCTGAATGGCCAGAGCGCGCTCTGGAGATACTACAGCCGTCATACGGACTGAGTCGAAAACTGCACCCAGGAACGTTATACGCTGGCTGGGGAGCAGTGAGCTCTTGGCAAAGTTGACCCTGAGACCCAGGCACTCCAAGTGGCTGAGTAACATGGATCTGTGATGCTCCAGCTCAGCTCGTGACTGGGCTAGGATGAGCCAGTCGTCGAGGTAATTGAGAACCCGGATTCCCATCTGTCTCAGTGGGGAAAGCGCCGCGTTCATGCACTTGGTAAAAGTGCGAGGAGCTAGGGACAGTCCGAATGGAAGGACCGTATATTGGTAAGCCACACCCTCGAACGCGAATCTCAAGAATCGCCTGTGATGGGGGCTATCTGGATGTGAAAATATGCATCTTTCAGGTCCAGCGAGCAGAACCAGTCCCCGGGGCAAACCTGCGCGAGGATCTGCTTCAGCGTTAGCATCTTGAACTTCCGTCTCATGAGGGAGAGGTTCAAGAGCCTGAGATCTAAGATGGGTCTGAGACCGCCATCTTTTTTGGGAACTAGAAAATAACGGCTGTAGAACCCCGAATTGCTCTCTGAGGGGGAGACTATTTCTATAGCTCCTTTCCTCAGAAGAGACGTGACTTCGGCTCGGAGGACATGAGCGTCGTTCGTGTTGACTGAAGTCTGAAGCACCCCGCTGAAGCGCGGGGGCCTTCGGGCGAACTGAAGCGAGTAGCCTGGACTTATGGTTCCCAGAACCCAGCTTGACACTCCGGGGATGGCCCGCCAGGCCTCAGCCCGCGTGACAAGGGGCTGAATGGTATCGGGTGACGGGCCGCCAATCGGGGGCCCGTGCACCGGAGAGAGTGGAAGAGGAACTTCGCTCTTTCTTAGAGAAGGTAGAATATTCATAGTGTTCACCATAAGAATAGCGTTTTGCATGGACGCAGCACTGGGCCCAGTTAGTACAACACTGAACATATCTCCCATGCCCGGAGCTGAACGAGGCGGAGGGGGGGTGGAACGAAAGAGCTTTTGGGGTGGTCCGGCCGTGGCGAGACTTTGCCCCATCCTCTTCCTTCCTGAAATATCAGGAGGGCTTAGGAGGCGTGGGGTCCAGCGTAATCTTAGGCCGGGGTCCCTGACGTTGCCTCGGGAAGGAGGAGCGCTTACGATGGCGCTGTTCCTTGTGTGGTGCTGCCTGAGAGGTAGAGGGGGCAGTTTTGTTCTGCTGAGCCGGCGCAGACTTGGGGCGGCTGGAAGCAGACGTGGAGCTAGGGAGTTTAGGCAGGAAGTGTCGCATAGCCTGAGACGACTTTTGTGCTGCAGTAAAACGCTCCGTAAAGCCCTCTACTACTGGCCCGAAGAGACCAGAAGGAGAGACCGGGGCATCCAAAAAGGCCGTCTTGTCCATCTCCTTAATCTCGGTCAGGTTGAGCCACAAATGGCGCTCAAGCACGACCAGGCTGGCCATGGATCGTCCAATGGCCTGAGCTGTGGCCTTTGTGGCACGCAGGGCTAAGTCAGTGGCGCTGCGGAGGTCACGGAAGGCAGGTGCATCGACGCCGGACTCATCCAGAGAACGGAGGAGCTTCGCTTGAAACACCTGGAGAATAGCCATGGCGTGCAGCGCTGAGGCAGCCTGGCCCGCGGACGTATATGCTCTGCCAGCCAGGGCAGAAGTGGTCCTGCAGGGCTTGGATGGAAGGGCCCTCTTAGTTTTCCAACCCACAGCCGTGTGGGGACAGAGGTGAGCCGCCACTGCTTCGTCCAGGGACGGTAGATGCTCGTAACCCTTCTCTTCAGAGCCATCCACAGAGGTGAGAGCTGAATAATGCGTAGTACATAGGCGGGCAGAATACGGGGCGCGCCATGACTTCGTCAGCTCGTTGTGAACCTCTGGGAAAAACGGTGCGGCGCGTTGACAAGGGGCCTGGCGGGAACCCGGCAGGAACCACTCATCGAGCCTGCTCCATGATGGCTCCTCTGGCGGAGCCCATTCGAGGTCCAAAACCTCTACTGCTTTCGAAAGGATGCGGAAGAGCTCGGCATCCATACCCGGCTTGCAGTCAATGGGCTCCAGCGAGGGAAGGCGGGCGGGGTCAGAATCACCGGCCCAACCTTCGGATTCAGAGGCCGCGAGAGACATGACGCCAAAAGAGAGGAGGTCGCTCGCATCTGCCGAGGGACGCAGCTCAGGGCGGGACAACAGGACGGGGGACTGCTCTCTCGGGGGAGAGGGTGAAGCACGCGGGGAAGCCGGCGTGACGTCATCCAACTCCGTGCGCTGGGCCGCTCTACCCCGCCGTCTCTTCCTAGCCGGCTCGCGGGAGGAAGAAGGCGATCCGCGAGCGCAGAGAGGCGAGACTCATGTTCTCACAGTGAGAACACGAGGTCCCGGTGAGCGCGGCCTCTGCATGGGGTCTGCCCAGGCAGCCGACGCAATCACCGTGACCGTCGTCGTCATGCAGAGGGGCTCTGCATGTGCCACACGAGTGGCGCGGCATTTGTAACAACGCCGCCACCGTGAAAACGGCGTTTGAGGGGCTCTTTTAGAGCGGCGAGGGCCGCTAGAGCAGCCGGAGATCAGCGAGGAGCGATGTGAAGTCGTCGCTGAAGGAGAGAGAACTGAAATCCTATGGCGAAACGCCCGCTTATATAGCCCTAAACCCCGCCCATTTCGGCGGGAATATTCGCGCGCTCTGTCGCCATAGGTCACGCAGCTATGCCGCACCGTCATTGGTTCAACAACTTGTCTATGAGTGAACCAATGACGATGCAGTTACACTGCATTATTGAAAAAGGCTTCAGTAACGGGGAAAAAGGAGACCTTTCCCCATACGCAGTACGAGTGAAGTATCGAAAGGGAAGCAAAGTTATAAAATCTTATGTTTATTGCAAAAAAATGCACAGCACTAAATTTAAATATAAATAAAAAAATATTAGGGGTCGGTACAGCCTTGTTTGCATGTCGACAATGTATGCTAGATATATTATGGCTGGATGTTGTCAGCTATGATATAATATCACAATAAATCACAACGCATCACTCCAGGCCGCTTTTCAAGATTCTTTTAGAGAGTCAACAGGGTCAAATTAGTGTCTCAAAATTAGCAAAATATTGTACTATATCTGAATGCGTCACATTTTAACCATGATAGAATCTTATCAAATTAAGAAAGTTCATCAAAGCTTAAACAGAGAGAGACGTGTGAAACAGAGAATCAGTCAGGTGAACCGCAGAACACAGACGCACTGAAACCAGGCAGGTTAGAGGCACATTAGGCTACAGAATGAAAAGAAATCCTCGTGTGACGCCCCCTATCATTTCTATGTTGCTGGTGCCACGGGCCACCCTGGATCAGATGCCATTTCTCTTTCTTCATGAATTCATATCGGGTCACTGGCACACACTGTCCTGTTCTTCTGTCATCTGAGGTGTCCGTCTATCGATCTGAGACTCTCTTGAGCAGATCACAGCATCAGATCTCCTTTCACTGCCACTGCATATGCCAGATTCATTTATGTGTGTGTTTAAAGCTGCAGTCTGCAACTTTTTTTGTGTTAAAAATGTACAAAAATTATATAATGAGAATATACAACATGAATCCATTTTCCAAACCGTGTTTTTGTCTTATCCTGAATCATTATGGTACACTTATAATAAATGTTTATATTCGGACTATTTCAGACCGGACTGGTAGGACTCGCCGCAGAGTATCACAGTATCTGCGTGACTCGCCATAGACATACAGGAGAAAAGTAGCTCCGGCTAGAATGTTCCTCCGCAAGACACGTGCAGTTCTGTTTATTAACCGCTAGAGGACCAAAAATCGCAGACAGCAGCTTTAAATACTGTTAGATAAAATAATTTGGAGATCAAGTATTTTGAGAAAATCTTTTCAGGTTGAGCGATCTAGCACAGAAAAGCAGGTATACCTGGGTACCAATGACTAGACAGACACAAAGTGCAGTTCAATCATGGCACACAGTTTATTGTTCGGGGTACATTATATAATTACAAAATAAGAAGTGAAACTAAGAGTTCAGTAACTGAAGTACATAAAAGGACTATAAGTTCACTTATAACTATGACGTGAGGCCTGAATCCTTTTAGGGTGTACAGAGAAAGATCACATGATGAAAAGAGACAGAGCACAAGATGTTTCTAGAATCTCACAATGGCCACTTTAAGACAGAATGTCTTACCTATGGAACATCATTGTGCAAATAAGATCTGATTATTGTAGACATATACACACATATATCCTTTTTAAACACTTTGAAGGTTCCATACTTTGTTGTGAACAGGAAAAACACGATTCTGTTTGAATATGGTCTCTGAAGAATTATTTCTTCCAATCTTGGTTCTTCCTCTAGGACAGTGGTTCTCAAACCTGTCCTGGGGACCCCCCACCACTGCACATTTTGCATGTCTCCCTCATCTAACACACCCAATTCAACTCTTGCAGTCTCTACTAATTAGCTGATGACTTGAATCAGGTGTGTTAGATGAGGGTGACATGCAAAATGTGCAGTGGTGAGGGGTCCCCAGGACAGGTTTGAGAACCACTGCTCTAGGAAGCATTTAACTAAGTGAACAATATTTTCGATGAACGCTTCAACAGCTTCGGTGACCTGAACACTGTGTAAAACTCTAGAGGTGGTATATCCATTAATAAAATTTGGCCCTTAGTGCATACAGGGGTGTTTAAGGAGATAACACTGTTTGGCTCAATGGGCCATCTATCTTCTATAACCCCCACCTCACTATTAGAGGTAGTTCCTTCCTCAGCTTAATCAGTGTTTTGCTCCTCCCTGTTATGCAGTAAGGTGAATCCCCATTTGAGATTCTATTCTGAATTGGAGCTTGCCTGCTCTCCTAGGACAGTGCTTTATTCTCGAAGCGTGAATCCACTGTGGTTAGTAATCTGTCAGAACTCCTGTCCTCGTTTCGGCGATCACCGTAGCTGGTCCAAGATACTTCGGTTCTCCCACCTTTGTCAGTTTCAGGCTTTTGATCAGCATACTCTGTCCTGGAACAAAGGGGTAAGTAGGCTTTTCTAAGGGGAGAGGAAGACACAGAAAAGCATCAGCATATACAAAATTCAGTTTCTCGATGAGGGAAGTTACGTAGTCCTCCTGTATCAGCTCCAGATCACCTAGGGAAGTAATGCCTGTGCGGCCTTTGACCCATGGGGTCAGGAAAGGCCTACCCATTAGTATTTCAAACAGCGATAATTTAGTAGTGGAAGATGGAGTCATTCTTATTTCTGTCAACACCATGGGTAGCAAATCTAGCCATTTCTTTCTGGTATCTATGGAGGCTTTTGTGAGCCTTCTCTTGAGGGTTTTGGTTAAGTTGTTCCACATTACACAATGACTGACAATGTGGAAGGGTCTGTTGAAATGCCAATCAATCGACAATGCTTTGGCCAAGAGCTGCGTTACCCTAGACGCGAATGGCGTCCCATTATCACTTATGCCAAATCGAGGGATCATTTCTTTGGTTAGAATCTTTACCACAGACTTAGCATCTTCTTTCACACATAGGAATGCTTTTGGCCACTTTTAAAATGTATCCACAATTACCAAAAGGCATTTCGAATTACCTACTGGCAGCGTGAGGTCAATTTCCACATTATGAAACGGTGCTTGTGGATGCGGCAGTGCGTCATGTTTAACTGGTCTGTGCGGATTTACTTTTGCACATGTAAGACATGCATCTAAAACGAGCTTCGCCATTTTGTGTACATCTGCCATACAACATAATTGATTGATTACCTGTACTACTTTTGCACAGCTTGTGTGTGACAAGCCTTGGTAGTGCCTGATAAGGATTATTAATCCTAACTTCAGAAGCGCTATTCTTCCCTTTTCATCTCTCAAGATCCCATCTTTATCTGAGGCACATCCATGTTTTCCCCAATGCTCCAAGTCAGCCTATGTTGGTTGACTCTGCAGGATCTTAATGTCAATGTCAGGTATATTAGTTATATGCGTAGTCATAGTTACCTGACTGGTTACCCACAACAAATGTCGATTTGATTTGAGCCTTCGCTGCTTTTTTGGCAGCTTCATCTGCATTTCTGTTCCTACATCTTGTTCATTATCCCCTACTACGTGACCTTTTACCTTTACTATGGCCACTTCGGAGGGTAACTGTACTGCCTTAGTCAATTGTCCTATTAGGTTAGAGTGTGCTATGGGTTTGCCATCTGCTGTTTTAAAGTCTCTAGCTTCCCATGTTTTAGCAAAATGATGCACGACCCCCCCATGCATACTTTGAATCAGTGTAAATAGTTACACATTTTCCTGTCATCAGTTCAGATGCTCAAATTAATGCTACTAATTCAGCAGCTCGGGCCAAATTATAATCCAAGGCGAAAGCCTCTATTACCTCTCCAGTGTCTGACACCACAGCATAGGTAGACACCATCAGAAGGTTTTGAACAAGACCCATCTATATAAATATTCTCCCCCCATCCAGGGGCGTATCCAGAAGATCGGCCCTGGAGGAACATGAGGAAGTCAATTCAATTATACAGTCATGATCTGTTGCATTATCTACCATGTCAGCCATACCTAGAATGCCTAATAGCACAGGGTTGATGGATGCTGTTGGCTTAATAGTGAGGTTTTTGGTAGCCAGTAGGATTGCCTCATAGCCTGAGCGTCGTTGCATTGTCATATGCTGTGTTTGCATATTGTGTAGGATAGCTCCTACCTGATGAGAGGTATAAAGGATCAGTGGATGCGATAAAACCTTTCTTTCTGCCATCTGTACAACCAGAGCAGCCGCAGCTACAGCACGAAGACATGCTGGCATACCTGAAGCTATATTATCTAGTTTCTTAGATAGGTATGCTAATGGTCTATACGTGGAGCCATGCTGTTGCAACAGGACGCCAAGAGCCACCCCTTTCACCTCGCGGACATGCAAGTGGAAATCTCAAGAATAATCGGGAAGGCCCAACACGGGTGCCGTAGTGATGGCTTGTTTCAAGGCAGTGAAATGTAGCTCTGCCTCTTCTGTCCATTTTAAAATAATACTTGGGTGAGCTTTGTGGTCAATCAGGTTTTGTAGATGCCTATCATGTATGGCACAATCAGTTATCCAGGATCTACAGTAGTTCACTAACCCCAGAAAGCTTTGAAGCTGCTGTACAGTTCGAGGGGACTTCATTTTCCTGATCATCTGGAACCTATCATATGAGATCGCTCTCAAACCTGGCATTATGATGTGTCTCAAGTATGTCACTTTAGACTTGACCCACTGAAGCTTGTCTCTCGAGGCCTTCAATCCAGATGGGCGAGCACATTGCAGACGATGATGGAGGCCTTTTCACAGTCCTTTTTTGTCTCCCCGGAAACCAGGATGTCATCTGCGTATTGAAGCACACAAACTGTAGAAGGCAAATCAGTCATTTTAGCCAATGTTCTTTGCACTGCTGCCGAGAAAACGGTGGGCGAATCAATGAAGCCCTGAGCAAGGCGTGTCCACGTTAGCTGTTTTCCCTGAAACGTAAAAGCTAAAATGGGCTGAGTATCTGGGTGTACAGGTATGGAGAAGAATGCCGCGCAAAGATCAATAACCGTGAAATATTTGTGCGTACACGGAATAGAGTTAACAACAGTTGGAACGTCAGGGACGATCGGTGCCAACGGTGTTATCAACTGATTTATAGCCCTAAATCCTGGTTCAATTGCCATGTTTTTCCATCAGCCTTGACCACTGGGTTCACAGGCGTGTTGTACAGCGAATGTATTGGTACGAGGACACCCTGCTGGACAAAATTATCAATTAATGGTTTGATACCAAGTTCCTTATCTTTAGACAAAGGATATTGTTTAATATAGACTGTTTTGTTATTCTTCAATTTAGCTTTATAAGATTCCATGTCTATGAAACCTGTGTTGTCCTTGTATTGTGACCACAATGATGGGTTAATCATGTGATGTACCATCTGAGTTGTGTCAGGCTGTGGTGAGACAGGCTGTGGTTCACTGGGCTTCTCCCATGTAGGCAAAGGATTCACTGAGACCTGCAAAGTGGACTGGAAGGAAAACACAACTTGTTTATCAGTAAATTTAATATCCATGTTCAATTTATGCATATCATACCCCAATAAATTAATTAGAGTTCCTGTTATAATTGTAAATTTATGAAAAAATGGTTTAAATCCAGGAGCTCTTACTTCTACAAGAGGTGTTACGGGACATGCAATGTCAGTTCCTGATATACCCACAGAGTTAACTACTTGATTAGACATTGCACCATCATAATGTGCAGAGGTCACTGATGTCACATCTGCTCCAGAATCCAAAAGGAACGTTTGTGGCTGACCATGCCCCATCAATGTAACATAAGGTAAATCTTCACTGTGATTTGAAAAAGTTAGGGTCATCATTGATAAGTCGGAACTGACTCTGGCTGGGGAACTCTGGCTCCCCTATTGTTGGTTATTATGCTCTGTAGTGGGATACATGGCTACTGGTGGTTTATTTCTCTGTTGCTGTGGCTTCACCCATCGCTTCCTCCTTTGGTGACCTTTTAATTTCCTACAATCACGGCGTATATGACCTTCTCGCCTACAGCAATAGCAGACTACTGCTGAGTTTCTTTGCTGGGTCAAGGGTGGTTTTACTTCTGCCTTTTGGTCATGCACTTTCCCTTGAGGTGTCTGTTTTGCACCGATGCGTTTGACTAAGAAAGCTCTCAGTTCCTTAAAAAAGGTATTACGGTTTTCAGGCTCTTCCCAGTAATAAACATGGGGCGAGGCAGCTGTGCCTGAGCCTGTTGGTTTATCATTTTCATGTTTCAACGTTGGACATTCATCGATTAACAATGTCTCAGTGACATCTCCTTCCAACGTTCTTAACAGAACTGCTCTGTAATTTGCCCCTGTAAGGTGAGCATATTTTGTATGCATTTGCAGAACAGTCACAAATTTACCAGGGTTCTGAGGAGAAGGCAGGCTTTTACATATTGACTCCATGTCAGACATTTTTAGTGGTTTCACAGATATCGCATTTCCAGCTCTTAGCTACATCATTGCATTCAGGCTTGATGCCTCATTTTTTTCATTATTATTATTATTTTTATTTATTTTTTTTACAACTTTCGAAATATTTTGCAATATTTTAGATTTCGTCACAGACGGCGCAGAGGGTTTTATGATTATTTATAAACATGAATTCAACCGGGATTTCATTAGGTAGTGAACCCTCCAGCTTCCACTTCAGTGTGTTAGTAATTGATTTCAGTGTTAGTAAGCGTACGCAAATTTTTCTGTACTCAATTGCCCAACCTCAATTGCCATACATGTATCGTATTGTGACGTGGGTGATGGTCCTATGTTAGGCTCACACAAGACTTTTCATCCTGATCGCCTCTATGTCACCTTCTTTTTTGGGTGTTTTCAGCTAATTTTGGGCTCTCGCCAAACTGAATTCGGGTCGCCCCTAGAACACCTTCTTTTATGTCACAATATATCAACATGCAATAACAATTGAAATTATTTTCATCAGTATCAAATATTAAAAGTTTTTACGCAAATTAGCATACGCTGCCGTGATCCGAAGTACAGTGTGATCAGTACTGCACTTCCAACCACCCTATTTAATAGCTAATCAAAGCTACTGTTGCCAGCCGTAGTGTCACAACAATGGATATATTCCACTAGCTACTAGTGATTACAAAAAAACCTCTCGTATTTCCACGAGATGTTATAATAGGATCCTACAGGGGTAAGTGCATACTTCCTTCAAGAAATATCCAAAAACACTTACCCCCTTTTCCGTAGGTCCTCCGATCCCCGGCGCGCTTTTCTCTTTTCCCAGTTCTCAGGGAGAATCCCCCCCCGTTTCGCGGACGAGCCCTAGACTGTTAGATAAAATAATTTGGAGATCAAGTATTTTGATAAAATCTTTTCAGGTTGAGCGATCTAGCACAGAAAAGCAGGTATACCTGGGTACCAATGACTAGACAGACCCATAAAGTGCAGTTCAATCATGGCACACAGTTTATTGTTCGGGGTACATTATATAATTAGAAAATAAGAAGTGAAACTAACAGTTCAGTAACTGAAGTACATAAAAGGACTATAAGTTCACTTATAACTATGACATGAGGCCTGAATCCTTTTAGGGTGTACAGAGAAAGATCACATGATGAAAAGAGACAGAGCACAAGATGTTTCTAGAATCTCACAAATACTCGACAGCATTTGACAGTTTCTGCATCACTGCAGTTCTAACTTTACTCTAATTTAGAGTAGGAACACACCAAGCCGACGGTCGGCCGTCAGGCAGTTTTTCTTTGTCGACCGACTAAGTTTTCTCAGTGTGTTCCACACCGTCGGCTGAAGTTGGTCCTCGTCGGCTTTTTTCGGCCGAATCGGCGTCGGAGCTCGACAGTCCATCTGATCATTCTGATTGGCTGTTCAGCTACTGCCACCTGCTGGTACGGAAAGGCATTTCATCTTACGCAGGCGCTGAACGGATGTGCTGCTTGGCCGTCGGCTGTGTCGGTTTGGTGTGTCAGGGCAACTTTGGACCCAGACGCTGCCGACGTGAGCCAACCCCGCAGTCTGCTTTCATCGCCACTAGTTCGTCGGCGTCGGCTTGGTGTGTTCCTGCCTGAGGGCCAATGAGTCAAATGTTGATCTGTGAACATACACTGACTTGCCGTCTGTCTGTCTGTCTGTCTGTCAGCGCACCCGTCTCTGAGCACTCGCCGTATGAGATGATCCGCTCTCAGGAGCTCAACGCTCTTCTGGGCCCTAAAGGGAGCGCGCAGGCGGTTGACCTGCTGTGTGACCTGCACAACACCACAGCAAACACGGGGCTGTGCCTCATCACGCACTCCGACCGCGACTGGATCTGCCTGCACATCTGCAAACACCTGCAGGCATGAATGAAGACGTGTAGTTCCCATGCACTGCTGAAATATATTATGATGAAATGTTGTATTTATGTCCAACGTCTGTGAGTATTTGTGTGTTTTCAGAGAGAAATGGCCTCCACTCCTGTCAGATACGTTCACTTTGACATTCCTCTCGACGAGGCCTATTCTCTGGATTCAGTGGGGAAACACGGCTTTGGTGAGAAAGAGTTCATCATTCACTCACTCATTCTTTCTTTCTCTAAACTACAGATCTGTCTGGCTTCACATGCGGACCTGCAGATTATTCTGTTATTTTAAAGAACATGTTCAGCATTGTCGGCTGACGTCATTAAGACGAGCTGCTGAACGCTGATTCTGCGGTGAAATGCTGATTCAAACACTTCTCTTACGGTTATGCAGCTAATTTATGGATGGGCTGTAATGCTCGACTGCGCTGAGCTTCGCTGTTCATCAGATTCATTATAAAGACTCTAAACACACAGAAGGGTTTATTGGGAGAGTTAGATTGCTGAAATGTTGGAGATGAAAGCAGTGGCGGCTGTGGATTGTGTGTCGCTCTCCCTCATCGCCTCAAACACCCGAATGAGATGCACGAGTACAGTGTGTGTGTGTGCTATATATATATATATAGAGTACAGTCCAAAAGTTTGGAACCACTAAGATTTTTAATGTTTTTAAAAGAAGTTTCGTCTGCTCACCAAGGCTACATTTATTTAATTAAAAATACAGTAAAAAACAGTAATATTGTGAAATATTAATACAATTTAAAATAACTGTTTTCTATTTTAATATATTTGACAAAGTAATTTATTCCTGTGATCAAAGCTGAATTTTCAGCATCATTACTCCAGTCTTCAGTGTCACATGATCCTTCAGAAATCATTATAATATGATGATCTGCTGCTCAAGAAACATTTAATGTGTACAATTGTACAAAATATTTGTGTACAATATTTTTTTTTCAGGATTATTTGATGAATAGAAAGTTCAAAAGAACAGTGTTTATCTGAAATCTAATCTTTTGTAACATTATAAATGTCTTTACTGCCACTTTTGATTGATTTAATGCATCCTTGCTGAATAAAAGTATTCATTTCTTTAATTTCTTTTCAAAAAAATAAAAATTCTTACTGACCCCAAACTTTTGAACGGTAGTGTATAATGCTACAGAAGCTTTGTATTTCAGATAAATGCTGTTCTTTTGAACTTTCTATTCATCAAGGAATCCTGAAAAAAAAAGTACACAACTGTTTTCAACATTGATAATAATCATAAATGTTTATTGAGCAGCAGATCAGCATATTAGAATGATTTCTGAAGGATCATGTGACACTGAAGACTGGAGTAACGATGCTGAAAATTCAGCTTTGATCACAGGAATAAATTACTTTGTCAAATATATTTAAATAGTACACAGTTATTTTAAATTGTAATAATATTTCACAATATTACTGTTTTTTACTGTATTTTTAATTAAATAAACGTAGCCTTGGTGAGCAGACGAAACTTCTTTTAAAAACATTAAAATTCTTAGTGGTTCCAAACCTTTGGGCTGTACTGTATATACACACATTGTTCCCTATGGATATGGATAAATCCATCTGCTAAATGCAGGCATGAAAATGGGTCAGGGGTGAAAAAGGTAAGAAGGATATTACCCCTCTAGGGGGGTCCGGGGGCATGCTCCCCCGTAAGAAAAAATTAAAATATTCCATATTTTAAAGCAACAATCTGATGCATTTTGAGATGCTTTTTTTGCCAACCTGGGGAGAGCTGGAGAAACTTAACTTCAGCCATGAGTCAAAAATTATTATGGCCTCCTTACTAAGTATTATGAAGGGGGATCGAGGGAATCTTTATTGGTGTCGATTTTCAGTCTCTTTTTAATGATAGGCTTTACGCATCTGTCAATCATCCCCACTTGCTATTTGGGGGGAAAACCTAGGGCTATGATTGGTCTAACTCTTCTTCTTTTGCTGTTGCTTGATTTGAGGACTGCGCGTGCACAGAGGCGTCACCAGGTTTTTGCGTACTTTAGAGTGACAAATCGTACCAGCGTACTTTGAAGTCAAAATGCATATCCGCTACGCAAACAGGTTGGCATGTCTGCTTATTGATAGAACGGTGGACCACTTTACCTTCTGCCTTGTCAGTCCCCTCACCTCAAAATCTACCTCCTCAAAAACGGTAGCGTTAGCTAATAATTTTCCACCAGAGCTTTAGCTAGCTGGCTAACATTGCGTTCTCTCCTGCTGTGTTCAATGACTCCATTCATCAAGCTGTAGCTAACGTTAGCTAAGTCTATGTCAACAGAGCTCCTGGGTAACTTAACTTAAGCCGGGGACACACCTAACGATTAGCTGAAACATTCTAAGACTGAACTGAACACACATACCGATTGAAGCAGATTTAAATACTTACACATGGAATTTAAACACCGACTGTAATCGCAGACTGTGAACGCAACTGGCTATGACTGGACGCGTTTGAGCATGATCAGTCATAAGTATCAATTTACATTCATAATCGGCCTTACAATCGTTAAGCGGCTTAAGATATAACAGAAAATATTAAAATTATTGAAACCATCACTCACCAAATTCAGTCAGGTAAATCGCCGAGGCCAGGCGTGCTTTCAGCTTCTGATGGTGGTCTGCACTGGTGATGCAAGGCCCTCCGCGTTAATGTTTCCATGCACTCGCACGCCCTTCTGGCACGCGCACCTGTTCGCAGTTCACTGAATATGAATACCCCCCCTCCCCCCCAAAAAAATTTTCTCATCGAATCTACACGATTCACATAGGTCACCTATTTTGGTTTCAAAACGACGAATTTCGCCGAAAGGTGAGGGATTTTCTTGTATGTTAAATGACATGTAAATGTGGCATTATTCTTCAGTAATGTAGAAGTGTTTCATGTGTTCAGCGATGGAGGTCGGGCCGCAGCCTCACGGCGTCGTCAGGTCTGTGATCTTCAGCGCCATGCAGGAAGGAGTTCAGCTCATGCTCGACTGGATCCGTCAGTTCAACTCAGGTACATTTTTAACTACTAACCTCTGCAGAAATCTGATTTCTGTATTTTCATGGCTTGTCCGTGTCTCTCTGCTCAGGGACCCTGTTCGAAGGAGGATCTGTTGATGTGTTCACGATGGTGAAGAATATCGACTACCCACGAGACCCTCGAACACACATGATCACGGCCGCAGTCCATCCCGACCTGCAGGTAGAGAAAGATGAGACTCCGTCTTTGTGGAAAGGTTGCTGCTGATGTTGTCAGAAAGAGTAATGGCAGGTAAACATCCTCTCTCTTCCCTCAGGATAGGGATTTCTGTCTTCTCCACCCTGGAGACCCCATGTTCCTGTCTTTCTCAGGGGAAACTCTGCGCTACAAAGGGAAAGAAGCGCTCTATCCGTTCTTCATAAACGAGGCTGCGTACTATGAGAAGGGTGTCGCTCTTTCCCTCGCCAGGAAGAGAAGAGTGGAGATTCCTTCCGTCCGCTCGGACACACGGAGATGAAAAAAGACAAGCATGAACAAACATGAGCACATGACGGGTTTATTACTGCTGTCACGGGAACAATGCATGAGTGAAAAACAAAGTCATCGTTCAGATGTTCAGAAAAACATACATTTTCTACACAGATGATGTTTCTGCATTCACGGACCATCAGCTGCGGGAGACACTGTATCCCACAATGCAGTGCACCTGGCCTTCCATTTCCAGTGTGACGAATGAACCGGAAACAACATCGACCGCAAACACTGACACACATCAACTGTTCTAAAGTCTCTACCTAGTTAGATATTACCAAAAAAAACTGTATAGAAATAAATAAATACAAATGATAGTAATAAATATGATTAATTAAAAGCAGAACACATTAGGATTCTGGTCTGTTCGTACTTCACTAAAACACGAGAAGTTTCTAATGTGAGGAAAATACCGAAGTCTGACATCAATTCACAAGAGCTGAGGGAAAGTTTATCAGTGCTCAAACTGTATCACACACACACACACACACACACACACACACACACACTCACACACGTTTGTTTTTGTGAATTGTGGGGACATTCCATGGTTTTTATACTGCACAAACCGTATTTTCTCTCCCCTACACTAAAACTGGAAACTGTGCACACTTTTACTTTCTTACAAAAACTCATTCTGTGTGATTTATAAGCCTTTTGAAAAGTGGAGACATGGGTAATGTCCTCATAAGTCACCTCTTTTTGTAATACCTATGTCGTTATACACATTTGTGTCCTGATGTGTCTCACACACACACACACACACACACACTTCTCTTGAAAGTGCATCTGAGATTCTCAGAGCGTGATTGTGTTTCTGACGGCAGTCGCTCTTCAACATTCATGTCCAACAGATTCAGAGTTGATTTCAGTTTCTATCTCACTCCACACGATCTGATCCGATCTGTCAGCGCCGCCGTGGTTTAAGCGACTCTGTACACCGTCATGCGGTCGTAGCTCTGGCTGTGACTGCGGGCCGCCCACATCAGCAGCGCGGCGGCCATCATGTGCAGAGGAGACGCGATGAGCGCCAGATACAGCGACCAGCCCAGAGTGCCGTCCACGCGATCGGGCAACACGGACACGCGGTGCAGCAGGTCCATTCCGGCCAGGAAACAGCAGACGGTGGCCAGAGAGCACAGGCCTGAGACAGAAAACAGAAAGGGGATGATGTACAGCATCAAACCCCATCAAACCCCTCGACTGTCCAGATGAACTCTGACCTGCGAGCAGATGAATGAGGCCGATGAAGAGCGCCGGCGTCAGACTGCCACACAGACACGCGCAGAACCCGAGCAAACCGCCCAGAACCACCAGACCCAGAGAGACCAGCGGCAGGAAGAACTGGAACCGCCACAGATCTGCACGCGCACACACACACACACACACACACACACACACACTGATCAATTACACAGAGAGAAACAGATACGAGTGTGTGTGTGTGTGTGAGAGAGTGTGTGTGTGTGTGCGTGTGTGTGTGTGTGTGTGTGTGCGTGTGTGTGCGTGTGTGTGTGTGTGTGTGTGTGTGTGTGTTTGCTCACAGGTTCTTATCAGATCTTCTCCACTGTTGTGATTTCCCGGCTCTTTGTATTTCGGTGTGAATTGCTGCGAGAGAGTAAAACTCACACACTCCATCACCATCTTTGGATCTGAAACAAACAAACAAACAAACAAACAAACACAACATAAATGTGCAAGAATGGGAATTAATGTCCGTCTGGAGAATGTAAATAATAAACAATCAGACAACAGTCACAATAATCATTGATCATAATAACAACATTTACCGGGTTCTCGGTACCAGTGCGCGTCCGTGGGCGTCTGAACGCATCTCCACCACAGTCCGAGCGTCCCGTTCATGCGGAACAGCGCGTCGCTCACGGTTTTCTCGTCAAACTCTCCCTCCAGAAACTCGTCTTGCAGCGCGCGCAGCTCCGTGGCGTTGGGTTCGGCGCGGACCGGCGGGCTCGTGTACCGGTACCAGTGCGGCGAGCCGACCGACACCGACAGATACACGGACGCCAGGACGCTTAAAACACCGGCGATGACCAGAGCTGTGGCGTGCCGGTTATCCACCATCATCCCCCTGTGTCTATGCGTCTCTCGATGAACACAGATGCGTTTGTCTCGATGCGTGCCCTATTTTCCGCCCGTCTGTTTCACGCCATCTGTCAGCCTGAGAATACGAACACTAATAACACCTCACGACCAATCGCACAGTCCGGCCTTCGTCTTAATGCCAATACGGCAATCAGAGTAAATGCGTTCATGTGCTAAATGAGCATATATGTGATGATTAGAAGCAGATATGTGGGTAAATCCATGCGTTTTCCTGTATGGTTTAGAGCCGGCTGCAGGGATTCATGGGTAATGTAGTTTACTAAAGAAACGATTCTTCTACTATAGGAGTCACACACACACACACACACACACACTGTGACTTGCTGGTTTCTAGGCCGAGTAAACTGTTGTTTTTGTAACAAACAAACAACACAATTTAATTGCATCATACTGTATTTTGTACTGTAACACAAAGGCACAAGCAACAAAGATGGGTTTTAGTTTTTCACACTAGTGTGTAATATATGACAGAGTTTACAGTAACCATGCGAATAATTTGAAAAAGAATTATACATTTTTTATGCAATGGATTGTATTGGTTTATGTCACTAGATGGCAGCACTGTTGTAAAAACTTATATCTCTAAACAGAGGGAACTGCGGACAGGGTAACAAGATTGTAATCATAAATCGTAAATAACATGTTGATAATAAACATGTTTATACGTATGACAGCAGACTAATATTCTTAATGTGTCCACTGCAACACTATGCTTACAGTGTATAATGTAACCGTCAGGTAAAGCACACCAGAGGAACGGAAGCCGTGTAATTGAGCCATTGTCATCAAGAGTAACATGATGGCATATTGAACATGTGCCCTGATGATGTACAAACTCACATGGTCTGCAGAATCCTTGCTCAGCAGCCTCAGGACAGCCATCCCGTTCACCGTGGTGCCCACATCAGGCAGGGTCTCCAGGATCGAGTCCTCAGTGGTCTGACCTTTCACCTTGGGAGGGGGATTTCTGAGGGCAGTGGGGTAGTTCGGCATCCAGCCGCCAAACTCAAACTGGGGGGAAAGAATCGGTGAAAAATGTGACATATAAGCCAAATATTCACAAAGAATTATACGAGCACATAATTAACATCCCTTAAGGCATGAAAAGTGGATATGGATAGGTTTTTCTTGGCATTGTGGATTATTTGCTCTAGGAGGTTAAAGCATCTTGAGGAAATGTTAATAACTGACAACAGTTAAAAGGCAGAGTCCACAAATCTGTTTCGTGAACGTTGATATTCAAGCTCAATAGTGTCACGGTTCATGGGTTCACTGACGCATTCTCGCTCTGTCTACATGTGTGTGTGTGTGTGTGTGTGTGTTGTGGTGCTGTCAGTGTCAGTTAGTCATTAGCGTTGCTATGGTGACTAATGACGCTGATCAGCTCACAGGTGCGTCTTGTTAATCAGTCCTATAGACCTTCCCTGTGTCTCAATCAGCTCCCTAGTTCAGTAGTCAGGGCACTGACCAGGGAGTCGGCCATTTTAAGGGCTGTCTCAATCGCAGAATCCTTCCAGGGCACTGAAACGTTCGCTCCCTGAAAAGTCCCACAATGCACCGTGAAAACCAGGGAGCATCGATGCTCACTATGCTCCCTTAACGGAAGTTCTGAAGCGCGAAACTTGAATCACGTGAGCCAACTCACTACACATAACGATACGATAGATGTTTTTAAAAATACAAAATACGTTATTTTATTATATTTCAGCATAAACATACATCGCTAGACAGGTAATGAGCATAATCTAGATAACACTTATAATTTATTCACGGCTGAAATGTTGCACGTAAGCAAATAATTAATCATAATGTACTTTAAATAACATTACAAGTAATGTCAGAAAATATCAGCTCTGTTGTTGTTCATAAATACCAGTAGTGATGTTGTACAATGAGGACGTTGTCACGTCGCCGGAAATAGAGTCATAAGTGTCCCAATGTGTAGTGAACCAGCAGCTTTTACTGTCCTTACCAGTGCCCGAATTCGTGTACACGATATACTGATTCACGAGCTCGGGAGCTAGGGAACTGATTGAGACACACCCCTTATTTTCCAGAGAAACAAGCGCGCCGCCATCTTTAGAATATTGTCTTTGAACTTCCGGTTTTGCGGTAGCCCTGTATATTTCTATGGAAATAAGAATAAGAATAATTCACTGGTGAAGTGGATTCACCTGTTGTAGAGTCAATGAAAGTTATCATGAGCATTGTTATGTTTAAAGCAGATGTCTTAACAAATGTCAGTAGACCGGGAAGATTTTAAAATGAGCAGTTCATTCATAAATACAAGATCGCTGTGGAAATACAAACCGGAAGTCAAAAGACAACGAGCGCAGCGCTGAAAAGGGGCGGGGCTACATAAGGTCTATCCATGGGTTTCAAAGACGTCACTTCCGCTATGCCCGCCGCCATATTTGTGTCCGGTCACAGCTGCGCGCTCTGTTTAAGTCTATGGTGACAGCAGCTACAACTACCAGAGGAAGGCCAACGAAACACTCTCAGAAGGTTCACAACAAATTTACAATATGTCTGGGATATGTGGTGCTGTTAGCCGTTTCAACAGTGTCAGAACTACACATTTATTTGATCCCAAAGGAGTTAGATCGGCGGAATTATTGGCTTCATTCAGAAGGGACCACACCACTGGCAGCCAAACAGCAATGAACAACATTAATAACTGCTGGGACTGTCATTTACATAAGATTATAATTGTATACAATATTGTATTAAAATATTGTGAATTCTAGTTGCTGTGTTTCGGCGTGTTATTACAGGATGAACAAATTCACGACACGAGCTGACTAACGTTACATTACAGGATGAACAAATTCACGACACGAGCTGACTAACGTTACATTACTTGGTTCAAGTAGCCTACATGCGTGCATGATTTTGTGCAAATATAAGTTGTAATTTTATGTCTATCTTGTATAAATATATATGAATTACCTTATATAGGATGTGTTCCGTTGAGTTAATACATACTCTGTGTCACGACTGGATCCATTTATTTAGTCTGAACTTTATCTCTTTACAGGTGACGTGATTGTGTTGACAAAGGAAATCGGCTACGTGGCCGCGGGTTGTGTTAAAAAAGAGGAGTCGATTCCCCTTAATGGAATCGATTCCAACCTTTGGAATCGACTCTCAATTCCCAACGCCTCGGAATCGATTCTTTTTGGAATCGATTCCCAGCCCTACTCGCGTCTCCAGCAGTTCTCCCTTTGTCTGTTCGAGTGTGGATTCTCAGCCAGCCGAGTTTCTCTGGATCGCTGTCTGCTGGAGTCTGGTCACCACCCAAAGCCGGTTGCTGAAATCTTCTGACCATCCTGCCTTGTTTGTGTGTGGACTAAGTAAACATTTAAATCTCGCTTTTGGATCCAGTGTTTATTACATGACTGAAACCCCTCCCCTTCATGCTCCTGAAGCTTGATTGGCTGGCGTTGTTTATGGCTCAGTCCAAACCACTATGTTTGTTTCACAGAGCCAGGACAACAGAGGGGCTTTTGAGCTCGGACACTGAACGGACAGCTAGAGGAATGTATGGAGCAATACGCCGGATTTGAGAAAGTGTATGGGATCAAGATCACAGACTGCAGCTTTAATGGCTCAGTGTGACTGGAAGTGAATGGACTTGTACTAACTGACCTGTCCATTGTTTACAGAGGCATGTTGGGCTGATGCAGTGAAGATCACCATGGTGACAAACTTGACGAGCTCTGTCACAGTCTGAAGAGATGATGGTATTCCTGTGAAGAAGAATGAAAGGCTGTTTCTGTGAGGAACTTACACACACACACACACACACAAATGAAATGGAGAGTAGAGCCATAAACTATAAACTTCTTTTGTCTGTTTGCCTCTTCACGATTAATCACTTGTTGTATTCCTCACTTGAGTCACTTTGGATAAATGATAACAGACCTGAGCCATCTCTTCCCAGGAAGCCACTGGTGAATATCTCACTGATCCATCGCTGCAGCTCTGTGTCCTTCTGCACGTATGCATCACTTTGATAGTAGTGTGACAAGAAAGCCGCAACAAACCTGTAAGCAACCTCACAGTCAGATGTTTTCGGGCTTTACATATTTACAGCTTTACTTTTTTTGGTAGATTTGCTTTGCAATTATTTCTTAAGCTGGAATTTATTCAAAGCGATCTGCAACACAATACAGCATGTGCTTATTGACTATAAAACCCATGAACCTGTATAACTGACACTGTATTTGTTGAAATATGAATCAGTGCACCAGGATGTATTAGTTCAGCCCTAAAAATCTGGATGTATTATGTAACACACACACACACACACACATAGTTAGAGAGTATAAAGCATAATGCCTATTAAAACACTAGACTAAACTCCAATGGTAGTCATACTTGTTGATGATATTCCACAGTTTCATCCCATCATCTCTGTAGTAGAAGTGGGGAACACTCTCCAGGCCTCTCTCAGAGATGTTCTCAGGAAGACAGAGGGCGCTGTAGGTCAGCGAGGCAGTAGCACGCTTCAGCAGCTTTACCAATGACTCTCCACCTACTCCTGCGTACTGCGAGAAGAATCATTAACGGAGAGACACATGACATAAAGTTAGGTTAAAGGCTGTAAAACAAGTACTGGAAACACAAATCCTATAATAATTTCCCCCAAAGTTAAAAAAAACAAAAAAAAAAAAAAAAACAATAATAAATTTAGGTAAAGAGTAGATTGCAGTAGATTGAACATTAAATATTTATGCATTTTTATCAATCTTACAAGATATGTCTGCAGGTAGCTAGGATCATGAGGAGAAATTAGCTGAATTCAACAAAAAGTGTATTGGATTATAATTGAAGATTGAACTTTTAGTGCCTATTTAACAGTGTAATATGCATACCAGGGTAATGGCCCCATCCTCAGATATCAGCCGATTCCGGGCCATGATGTTGATCTGGAGCGTGTATCGGATATGGGGAAAGAGGAGCTACAAATGGAAAGTATGTAAGAGATTTGCATTCATCGGCTTCACATTCTTTGAAGATAAAAATATATGAATGAATAAGGAATTTTAATTTCTTGTGTGTGTGTGTGTGTGTGTGTGTGTGTGTGTGTGTGTGTGTGTGTGTGTGTGTGTGTGTGTGTGTCCGTACCCGCAAGCCTTCTTTTGTAGGCGACTTAAAAAAAAGTTACAGGAAGATGAATGGGTTTGAGTGAGACATTAGTGAGCCTTCATGTACCTAATCAGGGCTCTACATTTTCTTTAGGAGCACTTTCTGATCAAAACCAGACATTAACTTTCCCATTACAGGGCAACATTTGCCCCTTTAAATTAATTTCCTGGGGCATTTGTACCATTATAAGAGCAATTTTTTCTAATCTTATTAAAGGGGGGGGGGGGTAATAATGCTATTTCATGTATTCTGCCTTATTTACACTGTTAAAGAGTTGGATTCTCATGCTAAAGGCCAAAGTTTCAAAACAAGATCGTTACAATCACTTTTTTATTGGTTAAAATGAATGGAGAATATCTCGTGTTTTTCCGTGGCTGCTCGAGCTCTCCGGATCGGCGCTTATGGTTTCATAAACAAGGCCCAGTTCAGCGCTGGATTTACAGATCGTTTGAAACTGAAGGATGGAGCGGTCACAGCGGTAATGATCCCCATCATGAGTCGGAACAGCAGGAGTAAAACTGCATCAAATGTCTGTTTTGTTGGCAGTAGGTGCCTGAGTGCGTATAATGTAAACAAAATGAACGTAGTGAATTAATAAATTCATTATTCATCATTCATACAATATATTCATTATAGTGATTCAAAAGTTATCCATGAATAATGTGTGTGTTTAAATACAGTTGTTTAGCTGACCATTGATAGCGTGCATACGATCTCTACACAAAAGCTGCGTGTGCTCGTGACTCTTTAGCTCCGCTCACACGGCACGGCTCCAGGAGCTCGGCTGTTTTCGGAAATACTCGGCACAGCGTATGGATCTTTTATAAATATGATTAAACTAAAGACTTTTTGGAGATATGAAGGATGCACTACTACTCTATAGGAACTCAGATGGGCAGAAACTGTGTGTGATACCCCCCCCCCCCCCCCTTTAAATGTATACATCATATTTAATCAATTTCTTCAAGTTTTAACAGGTTAAACAATAAATTCAATTACAACAATAAGACCCAATCAGACTGTCGAAAGAAATCATCTAATAATCCGTCTTTGCACTGCAGAAGTGGTATTTAGACATTTACATAGACTGCTAATGCTGCTCATTGGTAAATAATGTTGTATGAATGTTTTTAAGTATATTTTTTGAATTTAGAAATATGTAAAAAAAAAAAAAAGGATCTTTAAAAGTTTAACATTTTAAGTAAAAAAAATTAATGTAAAGTGTAAATATGAAATTAAATGTAACTATGAAAAAAAAAACAGCGAGTGCGAGTCAGAAATCACTGTCGCTTGGAGATGCGCAACAGGTCTGGTGTGGCTTTGTTTGAACCAACAGTATCATGGCTAATGTTAAATCACTTAATATCAGCTTGTTTATTGGACTTCAGTCAGATCAGTAAGTATCACATTTGCAATCATGCCATCTCTCAGAGAAACAGGAGTATACTCATGTGATAGTACTTAACTTACAGATATATATGAGATCAAATCTAGTGTAAGCGTCAGTTCTGGCAGGTCACGCCAGTCAAGCTTGCATCAGCTGACTCCCAGGTGACTTGCGTCTACCTATAGGAATACGACGCCTATTACGGCATCTATATATAAGCTCCTCAGTATTATCAGCAGCTATTGCATTTCTCAGGAGCAAATTACCCTCCTCCATCCCCAGCTCCTCCTCTCTTCAGTCAGGATTGGCCTTATTATTTCCCCTGAATCAGACTAATTCTCGACATACGTGTACGTTAATCATGACATTTAATGATATCTGCATGTTGGTCCTGTTCTGTTTACCCTAGGGGGTTTATTGCTGCTCTCCCTGCTCTTATCCATGCTAGGCTGCATGGATGCACAGGGAGTTCTTGCCCAGAACAGAACCATACCGCCAATACAAACTCTATGCATTATCTATCATATTTGACGATAGTGGTCCTGACAGAACTGTGTTCAACAGCAACACTGGTTATATCACTTGCCCACCATGACCGCGACACCGTCGTTTTGATTTTGTTATAGTAATAATCATTTTGTTTAGTTAGAAAATATGAAAATATTAGTTAGAATGCTACAGTTAAAACTGAATGTGTCTGCTCAATTTAGAGCAGCAAGAGGCAGATTTCACTTCGGCCATTTCGCCTACAGTACAGTTGCACACAGTTGCTTTCAGGAGCAAATGCGAGTGAAATGGGCGCACTGTAGAGCCCTGCTAATGCTCTGTGTAGTCATTGTCCCCAGGCTATAGATGAGTCAGTCACGCTCTCCAAATGGCAAATTGTGAAGGGGAGGCTTTTCACAAAGCAACATCTCTGAGACCACAGACTACAACTGCAAAAACTCCCCTACCGTCAAATAGTAGAAAACATACATTATTTAACTCGCTGTCAAGCTCTCTCTCTGTGGATGAGGCATGTCTGGGACATGCCCCTGTTTTGCTCAGAGCCCAAACCAACTCATGTGTGACAGATTCAGTACCTTGTAGAGAGGGTGTGGAGAGGGAAGATTGCGCAATGTCGCCATGGTGAACACTTCTGCCAGCAGGTGAGTTCTCAGCAGGTGAAAGTCGACCTCGTGAACACCAAACTCTGCATTTCGGACGAAGATCTTGGCCAGTTTCCAGTCAGCCTTTGAATCCGTTGGGAGGAAGATGGGATTCTCTTTGCTGGGCTCTTGCTTTAACTGTGCAGATTAAATTTGAACATGCTTGAAAATTGTACAAATGGTTCCTGAGGGAATCTAGGTTATGATTTTTCCCTTTTTAAAGAAAATGATAAAGGATTTCCATGGCATCTGTCATAATTACTCTATGAAGAAATTGACATCCTTAAAAAAAGAGGTTTATTTCATGTTTAATTATTCAGACAATTCTGCCTACTCATCATTTGTACATTACATTTCACCTTTTCTTTGTTTCTTTTTAATAATTAGATTGTTTACCTCATCTTTAAAGATTTATTCATCTGTATTTAATGTATGACATTTGGCGCCCAGGTATCCCCAGGGCCTCTTTCGATCAAAGCACATCAGCGTCACCCTGAATGGGATATCCCTTTTTGAACATTTCCCAGCTGAACAAATTCTAATCCCACTACGGCCGCGTCAGTTTTAAAGCTGGTACATGCCAATGGTTCTGCCTCTTTCATTTCTTCAATTTTTCCTAGACAGCTGAGGCTGTTGGAAATCCTTTTCATTGCACTTAAGCATTCCCAGGTTAAAATGCTTGAAGACTTTTAAGTGCTATCATCTCCAGTAGACTTCTGTCCCTAGTCGAGCCGTCTTCAAGCATGGATTTGAAGAACTTCAAGAGGTGTCCGCCGCCATGCGGATGGTGCATTCACCGCGCCGACCCTCATCTCCTGTGTGTGTTCTGTCTGGGGACGGAGCAGAGCAAGTGAGCGAAGCGAAGCGGTGCGACGATATTCTGTTCTATGCCAGCGCGCTCCGCTCACGGCCCAAGCGAGCGCTCCACTCGTGTACCGCTCACGCTCACTGGGAAAACGATGTTCGCTAAAATCCCGCTCCAACATTACATTTCTATGTACTGTACTATGCATGTTGTAGCCTTTGTTGATGTTTTAAGGCATGTGGGCATTTACCATTTTTTATTGATGGCCTCAACACATTACAATAGCCTTCTGCGTGTGGGTGTGATCACATTAACATTATTAGCTGCAGCCAGGAAAAACTGGCTCTTTAATCTCTTTAGTTTCAAACAGATTACATTGCAGGGGAATATTTGTTTTAAATGTGAATTGTTTTATTTAAAAGTAAACATTTTTTATATAAACAGTTTTCTTCAGACTTATGTTTTATTTTTTTTGTGATAACTATTCACTGAGTTTCAATTCATTTTAAGAAGTGTTTCAGAAAGATTATCACGGAGAAAGACAGCTGAAAGCGCACCCTGTTTATTTTCTTTACTTTACAAAAGCGTCCATTTAAGAATGTCATGTACAGTGGGTACGGAAAGTATTCAGACCCCCTTAAATTTTTCACTCTTTGTTATATTGCAGCCATTTGCTAAAATCATTTAAGTTCATTTTTTTTCCCTCATTAATGTACACACAGCACCCCATATTGACAGAAAAACACAATTGTTGACATTTTTGCAGATTTATTAAAAAAAGAAAATCACATGGTCCTAAGTATTCAGATCCTTTGCTGTGACACTCATATATTTAACTCAGGTGCTGTCCATTTCTTCTGATCATCCTTGAGATGGTTCTACAACTTCATTTGAGTCCTGCTGTGTTTGATTATACTGACTGGACTTGATTAGGAAAGCCACACACCTGTCTATATAAAACCTTCCAGCTCACAGTGCATGTCAGAGCAAATGAGAATCATGAGGTCAAAGGTACTGCCTGAAGAGCTCAGAGACAGAATTGTGGCAAGGCACAGATCTGGCCAAGGTTACAAAAAAATGTCTGCTGCACTTAAGGTTTCTAAGAGCACAGTGGCCTCCATAATCCTTAAATGGAAGACGTTTGGGACAACCAGAACCCTTCCTAGAGCTGGCCGTCTGGCCAAACTGAGCTATCGGGGAAGAAGAGCCTTGGTGAGAGAGGTAAAGAAGAACCCAAAGATCACTGTGGCTGAGCTCCAGAGATGCAGTCGGGAGATGGGAGAAAGTTGTAGAAAGTCAACCATCACTGCAGCCCTCCACCAGTCGGGGCTTTATGGCAGAGTGGCCTGACGGAAGCCTCTCCTCAGTGCAAGACACATGAAAGCCCGCATGGAGTTTGCCAAGATGGTGAGAAATAAGATTCTCTGGTCTGATGAGACCAAGATAGAGCTTTTTGGAATTAATTCTAAGCGGTATGTGTGGAGAAAACCAGGCACTGCTCATCACCTGTCCAATACAGTCCCAACAGTGAAGCATGGTGGTGGCAGAATCATGCTGTGGGGGTGTTTTTCAGCTGCAGGGACAGGACGACTGGTTGCAATCGAGGGAAAGATGAATGCGGTCAAGTACAGGGATATCCTGGACGAAAACCTTCTCCAGAGTGCTCAGGACCTCAGACTGGGCCGAAGGTTTACCTTCCAACAAGACAATGCCCCTAAGCACACAGCTAAAATAACGAAGGAGTGGCTTCACAACAACTCCGTGACTGTTCTTGAATGGCCCAGCCAGAGCCCTGACTTAATAAACCCAATTGAGCATCTCTGGAGAGACCTAAAATGACTGTCCACCAACGTTTACCATCCAACCTGACAGAACTGGAGAGGATCTGCAAGGAGGAATGGCAGAGGATCCCCAAATCCAGGTGTGAAAAACTTGTTGCATCTTTCCCAAAAAGACTCATGGCTGTATTAGATCAATAGGGTGCTTCTACTAAATACTGAGCAAAGGGTCTGAATACTTAGGACCGTGTGATATTTCAGTTTTTCTTTTTTAATAAATCTGCAAAAATGTCAACAATTCTGTGTTTTTCTGTCAATATGGGGTGCTGTGTGTACATTAATGAGGAAAAAAAATGAACTTAAATGATTTTAGCAAATGGCTGCAATATAACAAACAGTGAAAAATTTAAGGGGGTCTGAATACTTTCCGTACCCACTGTAGGTTGGGGTGGAGTTACTCCAGGTTCGCATTCACTGGCTACGTAATTTCTCAAAGGTGGTTGTCGATCACAGCCTCCTCCCTCTGTTACGGTCCCTCTGTGGGACCTTACTCTGGTGCTCAGAGCAATGACCGCAGCTATGGCACTGCTGCCTGACACACCTCCAGGCTGCCCAGGACCTGGCCGTGTCTCCACCTGTAATGCTATTGGGAGAGCAGCTGCCTTCCTGGCTCTTCCAGGCGCAGATTAAGGGGGCAAGGGAATGTGTCATATGTGGTTCTGATTAGGAAGCTTAGCTTTGCTTGTGGCATCTTCCACAGATCTGCCTTACTGATGGTACGGCCGATGACACCTTCCCCAGTTGTTCATCCCCCTTGGTGTCACAGAGACACCGCCTTGATGCTGTAGTGCTCGTTCTCCATCCTCACCACCTCTGACACCAACTGCTCCCTCCTCTCTTTCTGGCTTGGCTTTGACCAGAATAGCGATTCTTGAAGAAGCTGGCATATATCGGGATTGTGCTTGTACTGTCATTCTCATTGAGGCGCTGTGCTAGAAATCTCCCATACAGGTTGACGTCAAAGTGTTTTGAACGAGAATCAGCATGCTGCTACTACACAGCAAAGTTAGAATTGGCTTCAGATGGGACATGATCAAGGAACAATATCTCATACAGGGGGACATCACTTGTTCTCACTCAGAGAACCAAGGTTATATGCATAACCCATGTATTTCTGCACTTCAAATGCAAGATACTCACCTGAATGGCGATAGGCAGCATAATGCCATGAGGGTTACAGTACAGCAGGACCAGGGGAGCTGTGAGATACTGCTGCCTGCCACTCACTACATTTCCCACCAGCCCGTCCAACATCTTATAGTCAGACAGGAAGATGTTCCCTTTCTGGTTGGGGTGGTAGATCACACCAAATAATGAAGAAACACATAAAATTAGACAAAACCAATGCAAACCAGACCCAGTAATTCCAAATCATGCCAGTAGCAAGTAGTGTACCTTCATCTCCTGCTCCAAGCTGCTCCCTCTTAGGGAGTCTTTGACCATGTCGTCTGTGACGGGGAAATTCTCAGGCAGCTTTGAGCAGCACTGGATCATCATTGGATTGAGGCCATTCAGAAACTGGTAGCCAAAGAACTCGTCCTCATCCCAGTGCTCCTGAACATATTCTGCAAAGCATGCTATGTCAGAACATATGCTACAGTACAGACAGTACTTTATTTTAGTACAGTCATTTTGAACAGTTAATTTGTTTAAGATGAGTACCAATGGTTTTCCCTCTGTTTTCACAAATAATTACTCCCAGTTGGCTGAGGCTTTCCCATGATTTTCTGCTGTCAGCTAATCCAGTTAGCTTCAGAGCAGCTAACCTACACACACAAAATACACAGATACAAACATTATTACTGGAACTGACCTTGATATACCACCTATGATCCATCCTAGTTAGTTGTGAGCATCTTTGTAGTTACTATTAGATATTATATTATTATTGTCTTCAATAAGACAAAGCTATTTTGCTAATGCCATCCACTTATATGCAAAATACACTGAATATACATGGATCAATTTTTTTATATCACCACAGTTAGTTTTAAAATAAAGTATACATAAAATTAAATCTAGCTGTAAATATTCAGCATTTCCACCATTGCAATCTATAACTAAAACACACCATATTTAGGCTAACCTACAAACAAAAAACATTGATGCAGTCCATTGTCCGAACAATAATGGTGAAATGGTTAAGCTTGCTGTCATGGGCCCACTACTTATGAACTCTTTAAATGCATCTCTGGAGTTGCCATTACATTGGGTTGCCTGCTTTTAGCTGAGTATACATGGTGAATCCTTAAACATTTATCACAGTTCATTTTGAATAAAGAATACTCCAAAGTAATAGACTGACATTGCCTCTACGTCACCAGTATAACTTATGTCTCCTGTGGTGCTTGAGTCCGTGTGACCCAGATGCAACAGAAATTTGTAAATCGTAGGTGGGAAAAGGTAAACAGTTAATCTAATGAAAAACAGATGCCACGCAGTATGTGTAACTACACTAACACTCAGACACAGTTGTAACAGTAATATTGTCACAGAGTCAGTTCCCGCCACCTTTACTCAACATACATTGTCACCGGATCTCCACGCTCTGCCCACTCGTTCACAATTACCAGAGTACTGATCAGCGGTACCTGTACCTCATCACACCCTCATCACTCCTTATAAGAACACTCACTTCCCTCACCTCTGTGTCTGGTCTTGTTTATACATACCTGGACTCCTTACCTCATCTGATGTATCCTTGTTTCCACTCCTTCGTCAAGTCTTGTCTTCCCATGTTGAATCTCCAGTAAAAGAGAAAGGACTCTGTAATTGTTTAGCTAAGTGACTATACTTTATGTGCTCATACTTACAAACTACTCACCTGTGTTGTTCCTGTGTTCGTGCCTCTGTCTCTGAATAAACTATGTGTTGAATACTTACCCTCTTGTTCCCATCTGTTATCTGACAGAAGACCAGACCTCGTGCAGAGCTCCATGAACACAGGTGAGAATCGCACCCCGGATATGTTTGCCTCTCTGGTGAACGAGGTGCGATTCTCCCTCACAACACCGTCCACGAGCACATCACCAGCAGTCACTTCCTACCTCGTGCACGCTATCCACCAAGCACTCCTTCACCCAGCACCCACTGCAACATCTTCTTCAGCCGCCTCTGCCGGTCCCGACCAGCGACATTTTCCAGCAATTTCCGGCGGAGGACTGCAGCGGGTTCCTACTACAATGCTTGTTGTATCTGGAAGCACAGTCCCATCTCTTCACAACAGAACGTGCCAGGGTGGCATTTATTATCTCTCTGTGAGTATGTATGCACTCTGCTTCCGCATATTGGCGGCTGCCAGCGGTTGGAATGAAACTTACCGCTGATAATTATGATAATTACCGCTTTTCGCCAAGGCCTCACTTCGAAAGTAAAGGAGTTAATGGTCGTGTACGATGACACTATGGGTCTCGAATGTCTGATTCAAAAGTCCATACGTGTGGCTCAACGTATATCAGCATGTTCTGTATCTCCACCCGCTGTCAGTTCTCTGTCTGCCTCACCATCTGTCGCCACTCCAGCACCTGAACCAATGCAGGTAGATTCCTTCCGCCTCACCTGAGCGGAGCGTCAATGAAGGATTTTCCAGTGCCTGTGTCTCTACTGTGGGGGAGAAGGACATGTCATCGCCGTGTGTCCCATTCGACCACCACGCCCAGCGGTGAGTACTATCAAAGTTCCAGCTCGAATTTCACCTCTTACAAGAACTAAAGTCCATCTGTTAAACTCTCACGTCTGTGTTTCAGCACAAGCCCTCCTAGATTCTAGATCAGCAGAAAACTTCATCAGCACCCAAGTTCTTCAGAAACTCAACATACACCGTAAACGATGTCAACAAGATCTTCGAATACAAACCATTCAAGGAAAACCACTGGGCCGTGGTTGCATCACACACTTCTCCTCCACCCTGACGCTCCGCATCTGCTGCCTGCATTCGGAGGAAACCATGTTCATGGTGCTAGAGGGATCCACTGCTGACATCATCCTGGGACGCCCCTGGTTAACACAACATCTTCCTCAAGTCCAATGGAACACCGGGGAAATCCTGAAATGGGGTGACACATGTTTCCATTCCTGCCTGTCTCCGATCAAGAAACCACAGTCCTTCAATTCCAAGTATGTTCCTCTTCTGTCAACTTCCATTGAAAGTCCAGAGACTGATCTTAAGTTTGAAATCCCTCCAGAATACCAGGCGTTCCAGGATGTTTTCAGCAAGCGATTGGCTACCCAACTTCCACCTCATCGGCCATGGGACTGTGCCATCGACATCCTACCTGGGGCTACTTTACCTAAGGGCAGAGTTTACGCATTGTCCATCCCGGAGCAAAAGGCCATGGAGGAGTACATCAAAGAAGGCCTTAACCAGCGATTCTCTTCTGACACAGGTCCACCACGACCATCCTGACCGTCCTGCTCCTCGGGGTCGAGGTAGACCCCGTCGTCGTCATCCCATCCGGTTGTCAGGAGCTGCCCGTGGAGGAGGGGGTACTGTCACAGAGTCAGTTCCTGCCACCTTAACTCAATGCACATCCACACCGGATCTCCACGCTCCGCCCACTCGTTCACAATCACCAGAGTACTGATCAGCAGCAACTGCACCTCATCACACCAGCACTATAAGAACACTCACTTCCCTCACCTCTGTGTCTGGTCTTGTTTATACATAACTGGACGCCTAACCTCATCCGATGTATCCTTGTTTCCACTCCTTCGTCAAGTCTTGTCTTCCCACGCTGAATCTTTAGCAAGTCAAGTCAAGTCACCTTTATTTATATAGCGCTTTTTACAATGCAGATTCTATCAAAGCAGCTTTACATTGATAACTGGTACATTATTTTGGCTGCACAGCAGCTCTTCAAGAATAGTGTCAATGCAGGCAGATCAAAGCTGTTGAATAAATGTCAAGAATACTGTTGAATATCAAATGTCAAGTCAAATGTCAAGTGTCCCCAACTAAGCAAGCCAAAGGCGACAGCGGCAAGGAACCCAAACTCCAACAGGTGACATCAGGTGGCAAACAAGTGGCAAATAGGTGTTAAAGTTAAAGCAAAAGAGAAAGGACTCTGTGATTGTTCAGCTAAGTGACTATACTCTGCGTGCTCATACTTACAAACTACTTACCTGTGTTGTTCCTGTGTTCGTGCCTCTGTCTCTGAATAAACTACGTGTTGAATACTTACCCTCTTGTTCCCATCTGTTGTCTGACACAGGGACGTGCACAGGAATTTTGAGGGGCAGTTGCTCTGACCTAAAAAAAAGGGCACTCCCCTGACAGATATATTTTAAGTCTTCTCTCTCATTACCGATAAATGCGTTCTGGAAGAGGCAGCCTAAATGGCAAAGATTAACCATGAATAGGCCTACAGTCCACATTGCTTGTAACTGAAATTAGAGTCGACACCTGTTCAGCTGTTTACCTACATTTTTATGGTCGTGTTGTTCTAAAAACCCAATATTGGTTCCAGCAAATGCTGAATAGTGTGAGTAATGGCTCCCAAAATGGGTGAAATTCATCCCCTTTAAAGTGGAAGCACAGAAATATGGTAACATATAGACAGTGAATAACATTATTAGTAACCGTATGGCTTCTACAGTGTGTAACAAAGAGATGAACACTACAGGAGTGTTAAAAAATGACAAGGTCACTTACTGCTTTGCAGCACTGGAGAAAAAATCAGATTCCTTTGTGAAAGAGAATCGGACTTCAGCTGGCAGAGCGAAGGGAGTCTCGTAATCGATAACTTGGGGTGTGCCCTCAACATACACGCGCCACCTGAGAGTGGAATATTAAAACATATTTCAACAGAAGGAATTTAATTTTATAGAATTTATTTTACACACATTCTCAAAACTTTGTCTCTTTTTTCAAAACTTTACACACAAATCCAAGAATTGCACACACAAAATGCCTCACATCTCTTGCAAAATAAAACACTGCATTCAAAATATCACAAACACATCTCAAAAGCAAACATTTGTCTTATTTTGCACACAATCACATTTGCCATAATATTCTATTTTTGGATATATCATATACACACAGTTATTCAAAGCCCAAAGCTCTTCTTTCATAAGCTGCTACGTACATTTCTGTACAAGATTGAAAGTAATTGGCAGAGAAATGTTGAAAAAATTCATGGTAAGCACGAAAGCAGGATTGAAACTTTTTTTTTACTGCGAGCATTTGTGGTTGTGAATACAGTATTGCACCGTACAAAAGAAAATAAATACATCATCAACCATGTGTAGTTAGACCCAAAAAAAACTAGCAACCAAAAAAACTAGCATAATTTTGAAAAAGGTGAATATTCCAAAGGAATGGTGCGTATATGTGTCCCCACAGGTAAAGTAAGTCCCCATAAGGAAACAAGCTTATACATAAATCATACAGAATTATGTTTTCTGAACATCTATAAAATTTGTACAGTATAAAAATGCCAGTGGAATGTCCCCATAAAACATGGAAACCCAGTCACAGGGTCAGTGTCTCCACATGTCTCATCCATTGCCTGGAGAAGTGTTATATTGACATAGGGGCAACGATCATGCACTTTCCAGCACCATGTGGAGAAAAAAAATCCTCAATAGGGTTTAGAAATGATGAATATAGAACCAAGTAGACAACAGAAAAGTTGTTCAAAACCTATAACTTGACCTTTGGCCTATTTATAGGCCTATTCTAAAGCCATGATTGGTTGGTGTTAAGTAAAGCAATAAGTGTTTGCACATGTGAGGAGTTAGTGTGAGGCACTGATGAATTAGTGTGGCATTTTGATTGGTTGTGTTTGAAAAAGAAAATCAAGATACTTCCTGTTAAGTTTTTGAGTGTTACATAGAGAATTGTGTGTTGTGTTTTGCAAAAAGGGTTTTATGAAATTGAAAAATGAGTCAAAGGCCGAGAATTAGTGTGTGGTTTTGCAGATTTGGTGTGTGGTTCTGTTGTTTGAGTGTCAGGTTTCAAAAATCGTGTGACATGTAATGAAAACTGTAATATGACACAAACACTTCGCTGTCACACCCGGCTTGTGTTGGTGTGCTGCCCACAAACCTAAATAACTTTTGTTGCTCTTCTAGCTGCCTCATCCGTTGTCTTTGGGCTATTAGGTTGGTGTCCTGGAACACAAGTGAAGCTGAAATGCAAATGCCAACGTTAATTCAAATTCTAAATTTGTTTGTTTGCAAATTTTGCATGTATGATTACTTGATCATAGGACAATTACTTGTCATCCATGTTATTTTTTTCATCATTGACACTTTCATTTTATTACAAATGTGCTTTATTTTAAAAAGGCTAATGGTAGCATTAGTCACAGTGTTCTGACATACATAGTCTTTGTGAGAAAAAAAACATGAATGACTGCATACAGTACATCTCTCTATCATATAAAGAGACACATGTTTGCTTAAAGGAATTCATCTGCAATGTTCAAAAGTGTGTGTGTGTGTGTGTGTGTGTGTGTGTGTGCATGTGCGTGTGTGTGTGTGTGTGTGTGCATGTGATTTATGAGGACACAAATTTGTATAATGACCTGAGTATTATACTTCTATTATGATGTAAACATGAAACATTTCACAAGTCCTCATATTTAAAATAGCTTTAAAAACACACTAAACATTGTTTTACTAAAAATGTAAAAATGCAGACAGTTTTCTGTGATGGGTAGTGTAGGAGGAGAGAAGTGTCCCTACTTTGAGAGCAAAACAAACCTTTGTGTGTGTTAGATTTTTTTAGTCTCTGTTTATTGTCCCGAGTCGTGCCTCATTCTCAGTTTGTCATTTTCACTCATTGAATGCATAGGCCTATGGGAAAAGAGTCATGGACATGAAGCCAATCCGTTCACAAAACCTTATCCCAATTTTATTTCATGCCCTCTAAAATGCGATTTACTTTGGAGAATAATAATAATAATAATGATAATAATAATAATAATTAAAGCTGCAAGCAGCGATGAAAGGGCCCTCGCACCCGGGCTCACCGCCACCCATTGGCTTCAGGAAACAGCGAACAGTGGGCGACATGCATGTAAGCGAGTAAATACAGGACAATTATGGCAAAATCATGTAAAAGTGCCACACTTCCTGCTGCCAACAGGTGGCGCTATAGCTAACTGAATATTGTCATATAGATGTCTTTAGGCCAGGACTCTTATCACACATGTGAAGTTTGGAGCAGATCAGACATAGTATGCCTGAGTTACAACAGCTTCCTCTTTCATGGCGAAACATCAGACTTTGTCAGTCCGTCACGGACACGCCCTTCACCGAAAACTCAAGATCTTTGATATTTATCATCGCTAAGGTCTTAAGATTAGACTGACAACATATGATGTTGATCTGGTTAAATCTCTATGAGGAGTTAATCACAGTGTAAAATATGTAATTTCCTGTTGCCTACAGGTGGCGCTATGACTGTAACTGAATATTGTCATGAAGATGTCTTCAGGCCAGGACTCTAATAAAACATGTGAAGTTTGGGGAAGAACGGACGTTGTTTGTCTGAATTACAAGAACTTCCTGTTTCATGGCGAAAACATAAAACTTTGTCAGGGCGCCATGGACACGCCCTTTGGTGAAAACTTCACAATTTAACATTGCAAAGGCCTTTAGATTAGACTGACCAAATATGACATTGATCTGATAAAAGCTCTAGGAGGAGTTCGTTAAAGTACAACGTCTGGAAAATGCACAAAACGGTGAATTGATTCAAAATATCCGACTTCCTGTTCGGTTTCGGATTTCACTCCAAGAGACTATTTTGTAGGTACTGGGCTTATAAATGTGTGTACCGAATTTCAAAATCCTAGTGAAATGTAGCGAGAGGGGCTGTACGTTAGATGGCGCTATCGAGCCATTTTGCCACGCCCATTTCCGAAACCCATAACAGACGTAAATTTTCATCACTTCTGATGCGTGTGCAAAGTTTCATGAGTTTTCGAACACGTTTAGGCCCTCTAAAATGCGACTCACTTTGGAGAAGAAGAAGAAGAAGAAGAAGAAATATAGCTGCGAGCAGCGATGGCGGGCCCAAGCCCGGTGGCACCGCCACTCCGGTGGCTTCAAAGCAACTGTGCACGGCGGGCAATAGGCAGTTAAAACGGTTAAAAATCGAAGGACTATGTCAAATTCACTCTACATTTACTGCACTATAAGGTGGTGCTATTAAGCCCCTCCTCCCTGCCTGTTTCTAAGGCTTTGCCTTGTTTCTATGTCTACTGGCTAAGAATCCTGATGTGTGTGTGGAGTTTCAAACAATTTGAAGCACGCTAAGAGTCTCAAAAGCATCCAAAATTAATATTAAAGTTTGATGTGTTGCCAAGGTAATTGTGTTTGAGATATCACAATTCTTTTCAAAGGTCTACATCTGCCATGTTTTGACATTATTCAAAAGAAGTTTGAAGAAAATCGGGTAAAAATAAGATGTTGATCTCAAAAGCATGCTTAAAGTAACATATTTCCTGCTGCCAGTTGGTGGCGCTATAACTTTGACTCACAATAGTCACATCCATGTGATCAGACTCCTATAACGAACACACTGCTGAAGTTTCATAAAGATCAATCAATGTGTGCAGAAGTTATAACACACTTCCTGTTTCCCTTTTCTCGCCATAAATTCGTTGCCTCGCCACGGCCAAACCGTTCGAGATATCAAAAATCCGCTGGCTATTTTTCATCATCAGTGTCTTGACTTCATGCTGACCGAGTTTGGTGGTGATCGGATTAATCACCTAGGAGGAGTATATCAAATTCCAGAGCATGTGTTTTTCAAACAACCCGTAATAGCTTACTTCCTGTTGAGGTGACGTATAACTTAGAGTACGAAAGTTGTTTGGCCCGATGATGTCTATATGTGTACTGAGTTTTATACTTATTTGTGCAAGCGTGTTTGATATATAGACCAAAATTTCGGACCCTGTTCAAGGGGGCGCTGTCGAGTCCTCCTGCCACGCCCGGGTACCAGCTTCTGCCCGGCCCTGATGGCCGCGGGTTCCAATGTATGTGCAAAATTTCATGAGTTTTCGAGCATGGTAAGGGCCCCAAAAATGCCCAAATAGTCGGAAAAAAATAAATAAATAATAAATATAGCTGCGAGCAGCGATGACGGGCCAAAGCCCAGTGGCACCGCCACCCCGTGGCTTCAGGGCAACTGTGCATGGCGGGCAATGGGCATTTAAAACAGTTAAGCATAAAAGGACTGTCAAATTCACTCCACATTTACTGCACTACAAGGTAGCGCTATAGAGCCCCTCCCTCCTGCCCGTTTCTAAGGCTTTGCCCATGTCTACTGGCTAACAATCCTGATGTGTGTGTGGAGTTTCAAACAATTTGAAGCATGCTAAGAGTCTCAAAAGCATTCAAAACCAATATAAAAGTTTGATGCGTTGCCAAGGCAACTGTGTTTGAGATATCACAATTCTTTTCAAAGGTCTACATCTGACATGTTTTGACATTATTTAAATGAAGTTTGAAGCAAATAGGGTAAACATAAGATGGTGATCTCAAAGCATGCTGAAAGTAACACATTTCCTGCTGCCAGTTGGTGGCGCTATAACTTTGACTCACAATAGTCACATCTATGTGATCAGCCTTGTAGAACGAAGTCACAGCCGAAGATTCATCAAAATCAATTAATGTATGCAGAAGTTATAACACTTTGTTTCCCTTTTCTTGCTATTAATTGGTTGCCTCACCACGGCCAAACCATTTGAGATATCCAAAATCCGTTTGCAATTAAACAACTTCAATGTATTAGCACCAAGTAAAAAAAGTTTGGTGTAAATTGTATAAACCCTGTTGGAGTAGTAGTATTAAATTCAAAGCCTGTTTTTTTTAAAAAATTAACATTCAAACCAAAATGGTGAGAATAACTTCCTGTTTCATGGCAAAACATTGAACTTTGTCAGGCTGCTACGGCCACACCCTTCAGCAAAAACTCTAGATCTTCGCAATTTAACGTCATAGAGGCCTTTAGATTAGACTGACCAAATATGATGTTGATCTGATTAAAGCTCTAGGAGGAGTTCGTTAAAGTACAACATGTGGAAATGGCAAAAACTGCCAAAATTTTGTAGAGAAAATTCAAAATATCTCACTTCCTGTTGGGTTTACAAACTTTGCACCCCGGGGGCTTTTTTGTAGGTATTGGGCTGTTACATCTGTCTACCGAATTTCATAACTGTACGTGAAACGTAGCACGAAGGGCGCTTAATTTAAATTTTGTAGGTGGCGCTATCGAGCCATTTTGCCACACCTAATTCTGAAACCCATATCAGATGTAAATTTTCACCACTTCTGACGCGTGTGCAAAGTTTCATGAGTTTTTGAGAACATTTAGGCCCTCAAAAATTCATTTTGGAAGAAGAAGAATAACTGGCTGAGCAATTCCAATAGGGTCCTCACACCATCGGTGCTCGGGCCCTAAATATGTTCAACTTCTGGCTAAAGGCACACAGCAAAAACTGCAGTGTTAAATTAACTCTCCTGGGAGTACATGTGAGACCATACTCAAGAGTGTTAAAGTGTTAAAATAAGAGTGTTAAATTAACACTGAAGCGGTGTTAAAGTTAATGAGTTAATTAAGTGATTAACAGTGATGATTGACCATTATTGAAGATACCTGATGATAACAAGCAGAATCACCAAAGGAGAAAATCACAATTTTCAAGCCACCATCGTGGAGATGAGGGTTTGCTTTAGTTGGGCTCTTGTCCCTTGACTTTTTAAAATAAAGTTTAGAGACACAGACATCAAGAATCAGCCTGTGAATCTCAACAATGGTGAGAATAATAAAGCATGTTGCAGTGCATTCTGGGAGCCACCAATCAAAATTCATCCATGGCTCCCATCATGCATTGCTGCATGAATAAATTATGAGCTGAATTGTCTTAGTAATTTCTTTTATTCTCATATTTTATTTTGTTCTGTTTATGCGACTTTTAGTAGCTTGTTTTCTAATGTTCAGAGTTGATCTGTTTATCAGAATATGTTGCTTGTCACCGTTGTTGAGATTCACAGGCTGATTCTTGATGTCTGTGTCTCTAAATGAAAGTGCTTGCTTTCTTTCTTTTTTAAAATTAGAACAGCTTTTGTGAAATCCTTCAGATTATATTGATAGAGCTGATCTTCTGCTGTAGAATCACAGTGCTGCTGTAATCAATAATGTAAATCTAACTCAGAGATTGGGCTCTAGATGAGTTCAGTGATTCAGGTCAAACTATGATCATATGAAAACATAACCAACACCACCTGATCATCTTTTCCATTTGTTTGTCTGGATGTTATAACTCAGTTAAAACAGCCCAAACAAAATTTTATTTTAAAAAGTCAAGGGTCAAGAGCCCAACTAAAGCAAACCCTCATCTCCACGATGGTGGCTTAAAATTGTGATTTTCTCCTTTGGTGATTCTGCTTGTTATCATCAGGTATCTTCAATAATGGTCAATCATCACTGTTAATCACTTAATTAACTCATTAACTTTAACACCGCTTCAGTGTTCATTTAACACTCTTATTTTAACACTTGTAGCCTTAAAGACCAGGGGCCTGTACCATGATGGTAGTTGAACAAACTCAGGGTTATAGGATTAGTTTCGAGTTGACAAAACCAAACCACTCCAATCCAGCTTTGTTGGTACCATGATGCTGATCATCAACTTTCTCTGTCAACTCAGGCTTTGATCCTGAGTTTGTGGAGCGCGTGCACATGAATGAGTGACATCAGTGGTGAACAGCCAATCACAGGCCTTGCAACAGAGAGAAACTCTGATTCACTTCTCGCGAGAGAGCCAGCGTGATTCAAAACTCTTGCTGAAGGTTAAGAGATTAAAGAAAATTAAGAATTTAGACGCATTTACACTAAAAAAAAATACTTGTCCATGAAAGAGGACAGATAAACGAAATTATCTTGCTCTATCAGTGAAACTTGTGAAGTTATAGTTGCTTGTTAATATATAGCAATAGAGACTCATACATGTAAGGTCACGTTGTCATTTTTAAAGAGTTATCTATTGATTCTACAGCTTATATGATCTATATATATTAATAGTCATTTAAACTAAATGCTTAATAATAACTAAAATTGCTTGTGTGAAATGGATTAATAATAATATAGATCATATTCTAATTATATAAATCATAAAATAATTCTAATTATCATTAAAGACAGACAATTTTATCTTTAAATATTTGTTTTTACTATATAGTGACCTTTAATTTGGAGAAAGTGAAACTGGGGGCGTGACTTTACTGCGCTGGATGTGTCAGTGTCACTTTTCTCACATCTGATTGGTCCAATTTCAGTTTGAGATCTCTAATCCAGAACATAACCTGCCCCGGAGCAGGTTAGCCGTGGAGCGTCAGTTACCATGGCGATGAACACCGCTAAAAGCCAAGTCATTTTCATGGTACCTAAAACCCAGGATTGGAGCAAACTAATCTGAAACTTACCTGGCTAGCCAGCTAATCTGGCTTCATGGTACAGGCCCCAGGAGAGAGAAAACAAGGAGAAACAGAGAAAGAAATGTCAGGCTGATAAGATTTATCTTACAATCCCCCATTTGATCATAAAATGATCAATTACAGGTTTTTTCAATTGCTAACAAACGTTTGTCCAATCTGTAGTCACATTTTCAAAACTCTAAACACATTTAGCAGAATATCCGTCTGTTGTGGCCTTACCATTAACACAATTCATGTCGTTTTCACACAAAATGCAGTCAATTAACACGTTTCTAAAATGCTGTGTGTGATAAAAAATTAATTGACTTTTTATCTCACAAATTCTGACTTTTTTTTTCTCAATTCATAGTTCATCTCACAATTCGGAGAAAAAAAGGTCAGAATTGTGAGATGTAAACTCACAATTGCAAAATAAAAAATATTTTTGATAAAAAGTCACAATAACCTTTTATGTTTTTTTATTCTGTGGAGGAAAAAAGCTTCCATAATAACCAAAGACCATGTATGTTGGATTTATTGTTGATCACTGGCAGCATGCAAACATTTCATGTTTACATTTCAGTAAAAGCTTCATACTACAACAATTTTACTACTACAGTTCCACTACCTGTTCCATATTACAGAATATGTGGTCTGTGTAGGGCACTAGCTGCCAAGAGGACACCATCCCACCCTCTATGGGCAACATCAACACCATCAACACCACACAACACCAGAAAGAGATTTCAACAGAGGGATCAACTGAAGTTCTGCATACGGGACACATCTGACCAGCAGCTGCCCTGAGCAATTCTGTGACTTTCTTCTTCTCTTTTTCTACTGTACATTCTATAAAATAATGACTCACTTCTGTTGCCAAGAATGAACACATTCATCACTCAACAAAAAAATTTAGAATGGCTTACATGCATCATACTATTACTGCAGTAAAAGGAAACTGAATTTTAACAACAATGGATTTCATATTTTTCTGCAGCTAGAACTGAAACATGACAGTAATGCAGGTTTCATAATGTCATCATCTGTTAGTATTGTGTAACTGTTTGTTTTGACAGAACGACTCGATTTTGGTCCGTGTACGTTTTGATAGTTTGTTTTCCAATTTGAAATGAAATACGCAGAAACGAGAAAACAGTCGTTTCCCGTTTTTTCGTTTGTTAAAAAAAACGGAAAAACAAGATTTTGACTCGATTTTCGTTTTTTCGGGTCATGGATAGAAAACGGAAACACGACTTCAAAACTCGTTTTCCACATGTGGGCGGTCATTACACGCCCCTTTCAGCCGATTGGTCAATCAAATCTGAGCCAGTGACGTCATCTTCAGTTCGTTCAACAAAATAACAGTCTCTCCTGCTATATCAGTAGATGTCATAAATCGGCTTTCTTCTGTGAAACCTAACGGGTATTTCACAGAAATATTTATTTCAGAAATGTTAATCAGCACACAGACTGTTGTAATGCGGTTTGTAGTTTAATATGCATAGTGAAACTGCACTACCCACACAGAGGAGCGGATGAAAAGCACAGATTAAAAAAAAAAAAAAAAAAAAAAAGTTTTTATTTTATTCTATTTTGAATAAATAGAATAAATCACAATAAATAAGTAGTGTAAGCAGTTTTGAAAAACGAACAATAGCTCATCTCTCTATTTATTTTATATAGCCTAACATTGCCTGCATATATAGGCTAATGTTAATAACCCTTTGGTTAAAAGATTGAGGGAATATGTAAAGATCAAACATTAAAGATCAAAATTACAGCTACATAGCTATTTTAGTTATGACAAAAATAATATATATAAAACAAATTAATTTAAAGCTGAACTGAAACAGAAACCGGCGTTATAACTACCTCTCTAATTTGACACAAATCCAAATGTTTCAATATTCACGATTTGGAGGCTAAACTATATTTATTATTTGAACGCTTTTATTGTATAGCCTACAGACTACTTAAAATGAGCAGTATAACTTTTTATATATTTGGTTGAATAGGCTATGTTATTTTGACAGTTAACAGGCTGTGATGTCAAGTTACTAAAACTGATGTGTGTGCGCGTTAGGCGCCGACGCGTTCACTTGAATTTTCTTATGCTGCGTTCACACCGAACGCGTCTGGGGCGTCAAATTCGCGCCAGACGCGTCTAGTTGGACGCTTAAACATTTTGAAGTCAGACGCCTCAGACGCGCGTAAAATTCGCTCAATTCGCGCGTCTAAACAAAGTGTGTTCAGACGCGAATTCGCGTCATAGGAGGGGCTTTCATCTCTTTCTGCACAGATCCTCTGAATAAACACATAATCTCGTCAGTTGGAAACCTGTAGCGGCAATTTAACTCGGTTATGCCGGCCGGCTTTTGCTAGCTAGAAGGTGGGCTAGTATCAACGGCTAAAATCATGCAAAAAGTTGTACAACTAACCAGATTTCGCTTATTCTCTTCCAGGCAAGGTCCTTTTTATTCCTGTCTCGATAAAAATATATATCATAGAGCTCAGGGTGGCCTCACACAGCGACTATTATCTATTATATATATATTATCTTTGTCTGGTATATATCTTTGTTCTGGTCTCCACCGCTGATCACGTCATAAACACGTTACTACCAAAGCAGAGTCCCTAATTGGTTAACGCGCCGCGAATTTACGCCAAAGTTCAGATTTTTCAACTCGGGCGTTTGGGCGTCAGACGCTCAATTCGCGCGTCAGCCGCGTGAACGCTCAATTCGCGCCGCGCCATTCGCGCGTCAACGGCCGATTCGCGCCGCGCTAGACGCTTGATTCGCGCCGCAGGACACCTAGACGCGCGTTTACATTGACTTAACATGTAAATCAGACGCCTCAGACGCCCCAGACGCGTTCGGTGTGAACGCAGCATTATAAAAGCGGAAACAACTTAAAATACTCAGACATTTATGGTCAAATATATGTAACACCATTCGAATCTGCTAAGGGTTAAATAGGCCTATTATTTTTGTACACTCACAATAAAAACAAAACATTGCTCGTAAAATAAACAAAGAAATTTTCTGCCGTCTTGGTTTCCTTTCTGTGAACGTCTCAAAAATGAACCGACACTCATATTGTCGCATTTTTTCCCCTTTCATTTTGGTAATATGTTAATTACTTAAGTGAAATAAATTTCGTGCATAGGCTATTTATTCGTTTTATATAATTGAATCCTTTTTTTCTCCGTTCACAGAAGCGCGGCAGGTGCGTGATGATGATGAATCCTCATGTTCTGTTGTTTATTCTGCTATTTGTTCATGTAGGCTAAAACTAACCCCCTGGGATTTTTTAATGATTCACAGACATTTATCATATATGCATACAGTAAATTTTCCCGCTGTTTAAGCCACGAATATTTACAATAAAAGTTCTATGTTCAATATACAAGAGTTTTTGTTTTGCTGTTGTCCACTAAAGCAGCTGACGCAGAATCGCCAATTGCCGTTAAATCGAAATTGAAAGTAAAATGTTCAGGGCCATTTAATTCATTCAAAAGCGAAGGAAAGACAGAAAAAGTGAGGATAGCAAGTAAACTGTGACGTATAATAATGTTCACTGTGTTCATAAAAGTGTTTAATTTAAGAGATAAAATCTGCATGGCCATTTATAAGTAAGGTAAACTAAAAAGGCCCCCGATGGTGATACCGTTATTAGGTGTTGCCACACAGTGGATAGCCTATTTTCTAATATGACTTCATAGTCTACTATATAGACCTTATGTAGCCCCGCCCCTTTTCAGCGCTGCGCTCGTTGTCTTTTGACTTCCGGTTTGTATTTCCACAGCGATCTTGTATTTATGAATGAATTCATAAATAAATTTAGGAATAAATAAACTCATTTTAAAATCTTCCCGGTCTACTGACATTTGTTAAGACATCTGCTTTAAACATAACAATGCTCATGATAACTTTCATTGACTCTACAACAGGTGAATCCACTTCACCAGTGAATTATTCTTATTCCCATAGAAATATACAGGGCTACCGCGAAACCGGAAGTTCAAAGATAATATTCTAAAGATGGCGGCGCGCTTGTTTCTCTGGAAAATAAGGTCTATAGCAATGCAAGGAATGCGTCTGCTAAATGATTGAATTTAAATGTATAAAATGTAAACAAAACATTAAAATAAGAAAAAAAAAATGAGTCCAGTAGCCACTGATCTATAGAGAATAGTCTATTATTATGTACTATAGCCTATTGATCGGTGGTAGTATCCCAAAGGATGTCATGCGCTTGGTAACAGATGTAGAGGCATTTACATTTTACATTTAAAAAAAAAACAATGACAGCTTAAAAATAGACTTAATTAAATTTACTGTAGGTTTTTTAAACTTTTTTTATCTGTGCAAACATATTTCTGTGAAATACGCGTTAGGTTGCACAGAAGATTTATGACATCTACTGATATAGGGGCAGAGGACTATTATTTTGTTGAACGAACTGAAGATGACGTCACTGGCTCAGATTTGATTGACCAATCGGCTGAAAGGGGCGTGTAATGACCGCCCACATGTGGAAAACGAGTTTTGAAGTCGTGTTTCCGTTTTCTATCCGTGACCCGAAAAAAACGAAAATCGAGTCAAAATCTCGTTTTTCCGTTTTTTTTAACAAACGAAAAAACGGGAAACGACCGTTTTCTCGTTTCTGCGTATTTCATTTCAAATTGGAAAACAAACTATCAAAACGTACACGGACCGATTTTGAATCAGGTTTGCTGTGTTTTGATAGAGTTAGTATGTGTTGAAAAAGGTTTTTAGCATTTTGAAATGTAGAGTTTGTGTTTATTTAACAAAATATGGTTTTGGGCAAAAAATTAACTATTTGGCTAATTGTGTGATGTGGGTGTGTTGCTGTGTTAGGAGTTTAGAAAAAGTACTTTAAGTATTGCTGAATGCTTGTTAGCAATTGAAAAAAACTGTAATCACAGCCTGACGTTTCCTCACAACACTTAATCACTTTCCTTTACCTTAAAAATTTATCAGTTTCATAAAACATATTCAACCTTCAATTAACATTTCCTTAAATTCTTAAACAGTAGGCAAGAAACAGAAGTCAGGAAGACTTCTATATGTACCACAACCTCCCAACTGTACTGAAGTAAAGTTGGGAGAAGGTTTTGTGAACGGATTGGCTTCATGTTCATGACTCTTTTCCCATATGGCCTATGCATTCAATAAAGGAAAAGGACAAACTGAGAATGAGGCACAACTCAGGACAAACTCTGTGTGTGTGTGTGTGTGTGTGTGTGTGTGTGTGTGTGTGTGTGTGTGTGTGTGCGTTTGTGTGTGTGTGTGTGTGTGTGTGTGTGTGTGTGTGTGTGTGTGTGTGTGTGTGTCCACGCAGTACATTTGCAAGATATCACCACTGAGCTTTCAAGTACACTGGTAAACAAAAATGTTTCCCATGGCCTTAACTGAAAGTGCCTACCTTTAGCTGGTCTTAAAATGAGCTTCTCGTTACAGTCAAGCCAGCAGTAGCACGGAAACAAAATCTCGTCACCTTCTGGTGTGTTGACCAAGATCTTATCGCAGAACCACTGGTTGTATAGAAGACCCATAAACGGCTTGGAGTAGAGCTTGACAGATATGAGCTCTCCCAGGGACGCCTTACAGTTTATCTTAAATGTTCGCTCCTGCAGAGACATATTTATGAGGGCTTATTAGGGCCATTGTAGGTAATAATAATCATATGGGGTTGGGGGGAGGGGGTGTAAAAGGAAAATCAAAATTTCCATGAAAAAAAGAACACAGATATTCTGAGATTAAAGTCACAAATTTGTGAGGAAAAAACTCTGAAAAATAGTGTGAAGGAACCACATGACTTTATATTAGAAGGATGTAGAGCTACCTCATTACGCCACAGACACAACCGTAAACATGTTAGTGAGGAGGTGCAACTAGTGTGAAACGTTCCTGGCCAGTAAAAACATCACATCGCTTCACTATGCATTCAACCTGAACCTGATCCACAGCCCGTGTCAAGAAGGCATCATCCAGAGAGCATCCAGGGTCAACGTTCACTCGATGGCTGAGGTCAGCTGTGAATGGAAGAAACAGCCTATAGCTCATGAATATGATTTGGATATTCATGAGAAGCGGGTTCAGTCGGAGTGCAGAGTGAAGCAAGTGAAGCGATGTGGTTATTGTACTGCCCAGGCATGTTCCATACTAGTTGCACTTCCTCACAAATTCCCCAAATTTTACCCCTTCTCCTCCTCCTGCTCAATATTATTATTATTATTATTATTATTTTAATACGGAATCGTACATTTGGGAAGATAATTTTAAGGTAAATATAAAATGCATTTTTTTTAATCATTAGTCCATACAGCTTTTATACTCACTCTTTCAAATATCTTCCATTAAATGTAGCATTCTGATTAGCTTTTGAACCAAAACTCTTTTACTGTTGGTTTAATTGGGTGCACTTACCGATCCAGGCAAAAACCCCTTCAGGGGATTTAGATTCTTTTCTTCACTCTTAGCCTCACTTCCACGCAGTTGGATGTAGATGAGGCTAGTGGTGCCCGACAAGAGTGTCTTTCCTGTGTGCGTCGTTACTGTGTAGATCACCATGGCTGTTCTGCGAAGTAATGGACAATGATTTTTAAGAAAAAAATATGAACATGATGAGACCACCAATGAATGTATAAGTGAAAGAGAGAGAAAGAGAGAGAGAGAGAGAGAGAGAGATTCTCACCTGTAATTGTCAGAGAAGTCACAATGTAACTGCTGTAAGAAATGTAAAATCAGCTATTACTAGATTGATTGTAAAGAGAGAGCATTTTATGTCATGGAAATTAACACAAAAATGAAATACATTTTAACTGAACACTCTGTAGCAAAGATCTTTGAGAAAAGAAGTTTTATTACCAGGTTTTTGCCAAAACAAGGATCTTGCTCCTTTCAAAATTTCCTGAACAAGAAGAGGCCAAGAGCAGAAGACTCCAAGCATTTTATATCCTTCTTGTAATGTATGCATTTTCATCACTGTAATGACACCCAGTCTAAAAATGAATACCTACCTTTGTCCAAATAAGGAAACATCTTCAAACTTAAGTTTATGATTGGTTGCAATGTTTCTTGGGAGTGACATTTAATTTTTGAATTTGACTCTGCTCATGTCTTGCAAAATCATGATTATTGTAAGAATTGAGCAACCTGGTTTGCCATTGCATTACGCAAGCCCCAATTCATACGTACCTCATCTCAAGATAATCTACCTCTTGCTCTATCAATCTCCTGACTGAGGACTGGGCTGGGGCTTTCTGACTTTTATTTAAAGAATGCTGAGATTTTCCTCTCCATCTTGACCCGGAAATAGCAAGAGGAATTTAGTGTTGCTAAATATAACCTGTGACAGTGATGGGAAAAACTCACTGCTCGCAGTGCTTTTATTTACCAATATTAAATGTGAGCCAGAGGGCTAAACAACCAGGGATGGGCAACTCCGGTCCTGGAGGGCAAGTGTCCTGCAGAGTTTATCTCCATCCCTGATAAAAACTCACTTGCCTATAGCTTTCTACTAATCCTGAAGACCTTGATTAGCTGGTTCAGGTGTGTTTGATTAGGGTTGGAGCTAAACTCTGCTGGGCAGTGGCCCTCCAGGATTGAAGTTGCCCATCCCTGAACTAGACTGACGGATGGTTACAGACTATAGATGGTACTTGCCAACTCTCTTGCAGAACATTGTATTATCATTTCTGTGAATTCTGTGTCTATGTGTGGGATTACAAATTTAAGAATCTGTTTAAGATCTGATGACCCTACATCCTGACCTAACCTCACATGAAATACTAAGGTGAAGTACATTGTATTTAGCATTTTAAGGTAAAGATGACCACATCAGATGAATGATTCTGTTTAGCAAAGTTTCTAGCAAGAGTTTTCTGCCAGTTCCTGTTTCTCTTTATTGTATGTCTAATGAGTCAGATTACTGAGATTCTCACCTTCTGTCATTAATGGCTCTTGGAGCCCCTCTCCCATTCTTTGAATAGGTATGCTGATTGGATTAGGACTTGTGACACTCTAGCGTCTGGGGCGGGTTCCTATACCTGAATACTTCATTTGCATGCTTTGTTGTCAGCCTGGTGCTTTGTCTCTATCACTAAGCACTGCCCCCTAAAATGTATATAAACTTCAATGTACACTGCCTTAGTTAGACTTGATGACTGCAGCTACTGACAGCACGTGTTCTCAATAAAGAATCCTGCTGAAGATACATCCAAGTCTCCTGGTCTCTGTTTCGACAAGGAAAAAGTTTCCAACATATGTCACTATTTTTACTGATAACTGCACAGGCTGTTTTAGGCAGCTGAAAAAAGAGGAAGTCTTATCTGACCACAGCTCAACTTTTGACCTCTTTTTAACAGAAATAAGAGAGAGAGAAGAAAGCTTAGTTAATCAAACATAAGTTTGTTATAAAGTACAGTACATATTCATAACAAAGCATCCGGTACACATGGTACAGATTTTCTATTGTAAGATTCATTGAACACTTAGTAAAGCTCTTCAGTTATCAAAAGAAGTCTTCAGTCAACATTCCCATACGCAAATAAAATATATTTCCCTATATATGAATGATCAATATATTAAATGATTTAATGGTATATTTGACAATATACAGAATATATTGTGTTAATATATTACAATATATTGAATAATATATAAGGAATAAATTATATTTTAAAGTACATTCAAAGAGAAAACCATTATTTTAAATTGTCATAATATTTTTAAAATTTTTTAAATATTTTATGTTTTCTATGTTTTACTATTTTGTGGTTTTAATTTTAATTTTTATTTATTATAGCTTTCTAAGTTTTATTGTTTCTTTTATTAAAATTGTTGCTTTTGTAAAGCACTTTGTGATTTTATATCTGTGAAAGGTGCTATATAAATAAAAGTTTACTTTACTTAAAGTATATATTGCTGTTTTTGATTAGATAAATGCAGGCTTGATGAGCATAAGATACTTATTTCATAATGCCACAAAAGCTAATAATTATCAAAAATGGTAATATTCACATCACCATTTCGCCAGCCTACACATAATGGGCCTGTAGGTGGCACTTTGGCTTCATTAACTATGGTAGTTTCATAAAATAGTAAACGGTGTATCAACACTAAATTAATTGAACACTACTTACCATTAATGCGACTTTTGGCTTTGTGGTCAGTTAACATCCATTCTGTCAGCGATGTAATTTAATTTATAAAATGAGACAAAGAGCAGAAATCGCTCGTCTGTAATGTCATGTAATTTCCACTTCACGTGTCTAATTTGAACTTGCTGTGCCAGATCACGATTGGTTGGGGTTCATACATGACACACCGGCATTGGTGAATTATGTAATATTTTAAAATATATAATAAACAGATTTTTAATTACGCTAGCTTTGATTATTGATGGGGAAAAAAAAGTTTAAAAAATTGCTTGGTTTATTTTTTTCTTCCGTCGAACCATAGGCACTCAGAGAAAGAACCACATATGGCTCAAGAGAAGTTTCGAACAGTCGCACACGCATAGCAACGCTTTGGCAACGCCTCACACTGTCAAGTTTTCCAACTTTTGAGCGATTCGTTACTATTGTAGGCTATACATTGTCATGTTAATTATAATTCACATGCATTTTGTTTTATTGACCACAATATTATCATTGCTATTTGCCCCCGAACATTAACATGCAGCAATAGTCATGAAATATTTTGAATGGGACTCCGGTGGTCTCGGGAATGAATCCGAGTCCTAATATGTTTGAGTACGAGTCAATTCTGAGTCAATATGCACACGAGTCCATGACAATATGGTCTCGAGACCGAGTCCGAGTCTCGAGTACTACAACACTGTCTTCTACTTAGGAGACACACACACACACACACACACACAGTGTTTGCTGGTTTCAAGGCCGAGTAAACTGTTGTTTTTGTAATAAACAACACAAATTAATTGCATCATACTGTATTTTGCACTGTAACACAAAGGCACAAACAACAAAGATCGGAGAATTATACATTTTTTATGCAATGGATTGTATTGGTTTATGTCACTAGATGGCAGCACTGTTGTAAAAACTTATATCTCAAAACCCACAAGTTAAGCAGTGCCTTTCACATAAATTATTTTCCCTGATAGGCAATATCCATGATGTTACATACAGAGGAGGTCGGAGACACAGGTAAGGTTTACGATGTTTATTGAGACAACCAGAGCAGTGAGCAGGTGAGTGAAGCCAGATAAAGTTAGTGATGATCGACGACAGAGATACTGATACTTGGTTTCTTCTAGGACTCGTGGATGGCGGATGGTCCTTGGAACTGAAGACACACACAGAGACACTCACGGGAAACAGGAGAACACGGAGGATCTGGGAAACACACTGGAGACAGTTAAGTAGCCATTCGAGGAGTCCATAAGGTAAGCATTCGGGTAAGTATACGTTAACGAGACCAGACAATGACTGTGTGGCTGTGAGTGTCTCTTATAGTGCTGCTGATTGGGATGGTGATGAGTGTCATGTGTGCGTGAGGAGAGCGACGTGATTGGGTGAGTGAAGAGTCTGGCGTGTCTGTGACACATGATCTCACTTTGAGTTATTTTAGCTTTGGTCTTTATTTTTATTGACAAAGCTATTAATAGAAAGACAAACATATTAAGAAGGACGACTGTATCCTTTCAAATGGCTACACTGTTGTCCACATTTTTGGGGTTCAGATAGATGTAGGGAAGCTCCAACTTCTTGTTCCGCCCCTCGATGAGATCTGACAGCTCCTTCAGATCCTTCTGAAACTCTTTGATGAGCTTGCAGGGGACGTCTTCATCATACAGGGTTTCTGGGAAATATCCCAGAGGGAACTACGGAAGATTGTGATCATAAATCATAAATAACATGTTGATAATAAACATGTTTATACGTATGACAGCAGACTAATATTCTTAATGTGTCCACTGCAACACTATGCTTACAGTGTATAATGTAACCGTCAGGTAAAGCACACCAGAAGAACGGAAGCCGTGTAATTGAGCCATTGTCATCAAGAGTAACATGATGGCATATTGAACATGTGCCCTGATGATGTACAAACTCACATGATCTGCAGAATCCTTGCTCAGCAGCCTCAGGACAGCCATCCCGTTCACCGTGGTGCCCACATCAGGCAGGGTCTCCAGGATCGAGTCCTCAGTGGTCTGACCTTTCACCTTGGGAGGGGGATTTCTGAGGGCAGTGGGGTAGTTCGGCATCCAGCCGCCCAAGTCAAACTGGGGGGAAAGAATCGGTGAAAAATGTGACATATAAGCCAAATATTCACAAAGAATTATAAAAGCACATAATTAAGATCCCTTAGGCCATGAAAATTGGAATATGGAAAGGTTTTTCTTGTGGAATATTTGCTCTTGAAGCATCTTGAGGAAATGTTAATAACAGACAACAGTTAAAAGTAAGAGTCCACAAATCTGTTTCGCAAAAGGTTGTTGATATTCAAGCTCAATAGCCAATCAACTGAAACCCCTCCCCTTCATGCTCCTGAAGCTTGATTAGCTGGCGTTGTTTATGGGTGAGTCCAAACCACCTTGTTTGTTTCAGAGCCAGGACAACAGAGGCTTTTGAGCTCGGACACTGAACGGACAGCTAGAGGAATGTATGGAGCAATACTTATGGAAGTTCAACATGAAATTCAACATGGTCGGATATTTAAGCTGTGAATGTTTCAATTAAAAATATTTCACACACATTTTCATTATTAAAAATTCAATAATTTATATTCACCTTTCAGATTTCACTTTCAAAATATTCATTCTGTTTAAAAATGCAACCTATAAAATTCGACTAGCAATTTTCAGTCCATTTTATTTCGCTTTACAAATTCGGCAGAAAATTCAACATTTCACATCAGGGAGCTGCAGGAAAAGCAGTAGAGTGCCGATGCATGATCTCCATCTGCTGTTAGTCGACTTCACCAGCAGGTGCCGCTAGCGGCTGTTTAAGACCAGAGCAACAGCTAGTAAGTCATCATTCATTCATAAAAACGGATTTACAGAAATGGAGCAATTGTAAGTGAATGTGTGATGATTATCAGGGCCAGTATAAATGCAGAAAAGCTGATAAAGACACAAAAGCTGCATTTATGTTTAATTCAGTGTCTTTACGGTTACTTTTTCTGTGTAGTATAAGCAGCTTTCTCTCCAGTGAACGAGATTATAACGTTATTGCCCGATGCTGGTGTACAGATCAAACGTTAAATCTGAGGTAGACATATATTTCTCTCTGTTGATAAGTTTCCTTAACTTTATATTGCAGCGCTGTGTTGAAATACTAGGGTTTCTCTGCCATCAGGACATATAAAACACTTAACACATCTTAATGGACTTGTACAGTGATATAAAAGACCAAACTCGCACCTCATTTGTGATGTAAGTTATACTATATAGGCTCCAAGAAAGCAGATACTGGTATAAAGTTTGTTTGGCACTGAATGTTTGATATTCGCAAATTTAGGGACCGTCTCTAAAGTTACGACATTGGTATTCACGTTTCTACCCTCAATAACGTTTAAAGAGAACGATTTACAGTCACAAAACTGTAGCATATGCACACGTATCAGGATAATCAATAAGCTTTGGAATGTTCAGAATGCTTTTAGCATGCTGGACTGGGTTGTAAAATCTCATCTCGGCTCCGACCGGTCTGCAAAAGATGAGCCCACTTGACAACTTTGCGGCCTGGCCGAAACTAAACAGAGATGTCCACTTCCAAGGGTCACTCATGTGGACTACGGACCAGATCACATTCCAACACACACCACACACACACAGACACATACAGAAACACACAAACATACATTTTTGACTGTATATGTAAAATACAACTATGCCAAAATATACCCATCATGTATTCCGAGCGTGTGCATGTTTCCTTGTGTTTAAATGACTGCATTTGTGCTAGTGTTAGTTTTAATGATGGAATTTTGTCTGTAAACCATAACTGCTTCTACATGTTTTGTTTATATATCAAGTTTAGATTCATTTTAATGCTATTTCCATGTCTCATTCATCTATGTTTATTACATGGCTGTCAAATGCATCGTTCGATTTGTTTAATGATATTGTGAAGAAAGTACTCCATCTCGAAATCCGATCTGGTAGTCAAAGTATGCAAATTCAGCTAGGATACCAAACAAAGGAACTTTGCCCACCAAATAGGGCTGCGCATCTATTGGCCGCTATAATTCAGGAGGCATGTTAGCTTGGGTTTCCATAAAAACAACGACACACACCTTTTCCTTTGTCTCCCGATTGTCTCTCGACTGCCCCTGAACTGCCTCAGGCGACAGCGCTGCCATCACGCGCTCAGCTCCTGCCGGGACGACCATTTTCCTTGGACTCTCTCTTCTTTCTCCTCTGGCATCTTACGCATCAGTGAAACCTCGTTTGAAAACCCCGCCAGAGAAACCCTCTCGGAAAGGACCAACCAAGCCCGGCGCATTGAAACTCTGCTGCACACCGACTTGAACCATATGCAAGTATTATAATTTCTCTAAAATTTGTTTAAACTGATTTCTGTGCTGGCTCTCTCAAAGGGTTAACTGCCGTAATTTGCCATTCTTTGACCATCCTTCCTTTCCTGTCTCTACGTTCCCTTTTGTATATATTTGTATATTCTGTATTTAGACGTATAACCTATATATTAATAGTTTTCATATATTAAATACATTATATCCATGCTCTTTGTTCTCTTGCTCATTCAACAAAGACCAGGTCACTTTAACGTTTCGATCCTATATCCTTGCTTTACGTTTGGATGCTAGAATAGGAAGAAACCAGAATAAACCAGAACTAATCATATATATAATTGATTACAATTCGTTGTAATTAATTCACCATATATGGTTAATTCCCCCTTGGGTCGGTATGTGCATAATAATTCATAAAGCTTTATGAATTATTATATTCATATTCGACCCATAAATTGATTAATAACTGTACAACCGCTACAAAACCAACTGTAAAGTGTTCATCTAGGTGTCAGGTTGAACAGTGATGCACCCTACTCTCTCTCTCTCTCTCTCTCTCTCTCAATTCAAGTGTGCTTTATTGGCATGACAAAAACTATACATTTGTATTGCCAAAGCAATTGCAGCTGGGCTGCTTACAAATAGTGTATATATGTATTAACAGAAAAAAGAATAATAATAATAGTAGTAATAATAATAATATATAAAAGTATTAAGCATGTAGTGTAAAATGAATTACTAATGTATGTAAGCATATAAACTAGAAATGAGAGAGAAAAAAGTTGAGGGATTAGACATATTTACAGAAGCAAAATGTGCTGGAAACATCAGATCAGGGCAGATTGAGTGTTTTCTCTTCTATGGTGACAGGCAGACACATATTGAGCAGCAAACACACAGCAGTTCTTGTGTTCTCCTAACAGATATGGCAGTTTCTCCTGGTTTGAAAGAGTTTTAAATGTTGGATGGATCTGCTGTATTTTATCATAGAACACTGTCCGTATGTCCGTGTATTTGGAGCATTCTGTCAGGAAGTGCAGTTCTGTTTCCATCTGATTCAGATCACAGTGTGAACACAATCTCTGTTCCGGGGGCAGCCATGTTTTTCTGTGTCTGCCTGTCTCTATCATCAGCTTGTGTCTGCTGAGTCTGTATCTGGTCAACGTGCTTCTGATTCCCTTTCGAAAGGGAACTTCTACTCTGCGCTGATTGCGCTTTGGGGAACGTCACTCGTGACCCGTGTTCGAAATGCCAGAAATCACAACACTCCAATCCTATTGGCCGGCGACAGCCTATCACGTCCAACGGCGCGAACCGTGACGTATAAAGGGAGCGCCTGCGGAAGCAGCCAGTATCTTGTGTCTTTTCGGGACTGTTTTGTTCGTGCCATTGTTTCACAAGCTCCGGTAAGAAATTACTTCTTTTTGTCTGCAAACGTTCAGGAGAATGTGTTCATCCGTGTCCCATGGGTTTGACACTTGATGTTCATGTTTCTGGCGTTTTTCTGTCTGGAGAGGAGCGAACGCGTATACGTTGCTTGAGGGCGGCGTCTATGTGTGTTGGTCTATTATTCACTGCGAGCGTCTCTCCTGTTCAGACGCTCTGTTCTCGTTTGACACTCTTTCCGAGGGAGGAGGTGTCTGCATCTGTGCCTGTCATTGTAGCCCCGTATGTGCTGAGGCAATACGGCGGCTGCAATCATAGGGCTCGCAGGTGAGCTCGTTGGAAGTCTGAGAGAATTATATTTCTCTCGGCTTCCCGGGGCTGACGGGAATGATGACGTTTGATGTCGCCGCGTCCAACAGTGACCGCTCCTCTGGCTGCTGGGTGTGCGAGCCGCTGTGTTTTTGGGACGCGCTTTTCGGCAGGATGCAGCTGCCGGAGGTGCGCGCGGACGGTTCGACGAACGGTTCCTTTCTGTCCATGAATATAGCGGCTCCCATAGACTTTCCCTTCTCTCCTGATCTCCGTGTTTGAGATAGGGAGGGCATGGAAAAACCCTTGGCTGTTCAGATTTGGATCTAAGCCAGACAGACGCGGGAGGAGGAAGAAACGGGAGTACTGGGTGATCGATTTTAAACACTGTTGCGTTTGTAATCGATTCCCCAGCTATTTAAGGGCGATTTATATCTACCCTCTCCTTTTCTTCTTTCACCTCCCATAAATATATATTTGCTCAGGTGTTTTTACAGTTAGGCTGTCGGCCGCCTGACACGGTTTGCTTGCAGTGCTTCATTTTCTCCTCATATTTGAAGGTTTCAAGATGGAGCCCAAGCTTTGCTTGGTCTAGTAGACCTTAGCTAGTGGCTAGGCTAGAGCTAGGTTAGGTGTTTGTTTGTTTTACATTCCCCTATTATTTACTATCCCCCTTGTGGTCGTATAGTTCCTAGTTCTGGCCTCCTCCTGAGGGAGTTGGTGGCCGTTTTTGCCCATATTCCCCTTCGTATTTATGTGAGCTTACTCTAGTGCTGCCACAGGTTAACACCTGTTTCGGTGATAGCAGGCTGTGTTTAGCCTCTGTCTATGAACGTGGTGTTTTGTTGTACTCCCCGGTTAGGGTTTGTGTTTCACTGAGTGCATCACCTGTTGGATTGCACACTCGGGGTGAGTGTAGAGAGTCCCATTCTGGTTAGAATAGTATATTCTCGACTTCCCCCAGTCGGTCATGACCACAGCAGCTGTTTCACTCTTGCTGTTAGATTGTTGGCTCTTTTATTATAGCCTCTCTTTAATACAGCTTGTTTTGGGGCGCTGTTGGTTTGTGATCACTAGTTTGCTCACACTTTTTAGCACTGCCTCAGGCTTATGCTCATGTGTTTTGAGGTGTTAGGCCTTATAGGCCTTCCTTAGATCGTGATAGCATATTGTTATGTACATTGCCTGTTGGAATGTGTAGGCTTAAGCTCAGGTTGCGTAGCTAGTTCCCCACAGCTATCGTGTAGGGTTTAGAACTGGTCCCCTTTGAGCATTGGCCCTGTTATGACCACGGGCTGGTGCCAAATGGTGCTTAAAAGTAGTAGGCCTCACCAGGCCTCCTTTGTAGCCTCTGTGTTGGCCCAGCTGGGTTGGTTATATCTAGATTCTTTCCATGATTGAGTCATGTCTTATGACGCATGCTGCCACTGGCCACGCCCCCTCCATACGAATAAGCCTTAGCTCAGGCTTTTCGTTGAGTTCTGTGGTGTAGTGTGTACTTCTCCTACCTATGGGTTTTTCGAGTACTGGCCTGTTGGCTGGCATTTGTCATAAGTTACCACTGGTTGTTGCCATGTGTTCATGGAAGTTGTAGGCCCTCATCAGGGCCTCCTTTCTGTCTGCATGTTGGCACAGCTTTATGTGGGTTTTTCGTATGTCTCGTCACCATGGGTGAGTCGTGATTTTCACTAGCTGACGCTGCGTGTTTCACGAGTCGTAGGCTTTCACAGGCCTCCTTTGCTATCACGCTGGAGTTTGGCTTTGTGCTCCTCTCGCTTATGTTTTGGACGGGCTGTTTTCGTGGGCACTCACAGCTACTTAATTACTTGGTGGTCATGCTTCCAGCATGCTATGTTTCAGGTGCTTGGCCTTACGGGCCATCCCGGAATATCGCCTCGTATTGAGTTTCTGTGGAATGCTTAGTTCATTATTAAGAACTCTGGTTATGTTGTAGGCCCTTTTTTCCGGCCTCAATGACTATGTGCCCACAGTATGGTCTGTCTGTTAGGTTGAGCTTCGTACTTCCCTTTGGGTTGACTGTGTAATTGTGCTTAGCTCCCTAAGCTGGTCATTGGTTGTAGACTTCTGTGAGGTCTCCCATTCAGACTGGCCCTAGGCTGGTTTGTGCTCCCCTGTACCAGGGTTTTCTAGCGCACAGCCTCCTCAGTGCTTCTTCAGCCACTGAGTAGATCCTAGGATGAGCGGATTTTACTCCCCTCAATATGAGGGTGTTTAGCGCTTAAGCTGAGTTCTGCTCTCCAGGATAACCATTTCCTAATGGCCGCTAGCTGACGCTGCATGTAGCGGGTAGGCCCTCGGGGCCTCCTTTGAGAAACATGCTGGCATGTACCTTTTGTGTTTCTTTTGACAAGAAACAGTGAAGGTCGCTGGCTGGCCAGGGCTCTGGCGGACTCATTAACCTCCTCTATAGTCGGTTTGTTCTGCCTGGAGCTTGATAACACTGCCACGAGCTGATGCCACGTGTCTGCTGAGGTTATAGGCCCATGGGGCCTTCTTTAGCACGTGTTGGCGTACGCTGTACTCCTCTTGCTTAAAGAGTAGAAAGGTGCTTTTACAGAGTACACTGCTCGTTGGATTGTGTTGGACGGGCTGTTTCGTGGGCACTCACAGCTACCTAATCATTTGGTTGGTCATGCGCTTAGCATGCTATGTTTTCAGTTGAATGGCCTTATGGGCCATCCTGGATACCACCTTATGGACTGGGTTCTTGTTGTGATATTAGTTCATTTATAGAACTTTAGTTATGTTGTAGGCCCTTTCTGGTCGGCCTCCATGGCTATGTGCCTACAGTACGGTCTGTCTGTTAGGTTGAGCTTCGTACTTCCCTTTGGGTTGACTGTGTAATTGTGCTTAGCTCCCTAAGCTGGTCATTGGTTGTAGACTTCTGTGAAGTCTCCCGTTCAGACCGGCCCTAGGCTGGTTTGTGCTCCCCTGTACCAGGGTTTTTCTAGCGCACAGCCTCCTCAGCGCTTTTATCAGAAGCTGAGTAGATCCTAGGATGAGTGGTTGTACTCCCCTCATACGAGGGTTTATAGCGCTCAGCTGAGTTCCGCTCTCCAGGATGCCCATCTCTGCGTGTGGGTTTGAGTTGCTTACTGCCTTTTCGCAGTCGCTCTTTCCTTCTCTCCTCTTTGGAGTTTGCGCTTGGAGATTCTTTATATCAGACAAGGTTGGCCAGACTTGGTTCGCTTTCGCTAAGTAGGCCTCCTTGGTGGCGTTGGGGGTGAGTTTTTCCCCCCTAGTGACCGGCCGAGCTTCCTTTGGACTCTTGGCCGCATTCCCTTAAAGGGACCACTTTCCTGGCGTTTGTTGGTCCCAAATGCTCAAACAGCCTTGGTAGGCTTTTTTCGGAAGGCCTCTTTTAGGCTCAGCTTGGGCTGTTGGCTGTAGGGAATGCTGTCACTGACAGCCGTTTGGAGGATTGCTCCCATTTTTCCCTGGAACTGCCTGTGGTTTTTCCAGGCCTTTTGGGCATGCATTCTCCTCTAGCATGGCGGCGTTGGTATTGCGTTCCCCAAAGCGCAATCAGCGCAGAGTAGAAGTTCCCTTTCGAAAGGGAACGTCTCAGGTTACGTATGTAACCATGGTTCCCTGAGAACAGGGAACGAGACTCTGCGCTTTCCTGCCATGCTTCGGGATGCCTGCTGAACAGTCCCTCAAAGACAAAAAGATACTGGCTGCTTCCGCAGGCGCTCCCTTTATACGTCACGGTTCGCGCCGTTGGACGTGATAGGCTGTCGCCGGCCAATAGGATTGAAGTGTTGTGATTTCTGGCATTTTGAACACGGGTCACGAGTGACGTTCCCCAAAGCGCAATCAGCGCAGAGTCTCGTTCCCTGTTCTCAGGGAACCATGGTTACATACGTAACCTGAGACGGTTTCTTATCTGACACTGTGTACAGATACTCTGCCATACTGTACTCTCTCTTTAGGGCCGAATAGCATTGCATTTTACTCTGATGTTGTGTTTGGGTTTGCCAATGAGTGATGTAATTCTGTTTGATTTGTGCAGTAATCTGATTGATTCTGATGTTGTGGTTCAGAGCATCAGTAGATGTTTGTGAAATATCAGGACTGAAGCTCTGGATCAGCTGAGGGAAGGGGTTGCTTTCTTTGTGCATCTCATTGCAGGGCTTTATAATGATATGTTTGGGGGTCACTTAGTTTCAGATGTTTCCAGAATTTAATTGCCTTTTTTTGTATCTTAATGATTAGAGGGTATTTGCCTAATTCTGCTCTGCATGCATTATTTGTTGTATGCCGGTGCACATGTAATATGGTTTTACAGAGTTTTGCATGCAGAGTCTCAATTGGATGTTTTTCCCATTTGGTGAGATCTTGATTTGAATTTGTCAGTGGACCCCATACCTCACTGCCTTAAAGTGCAATGGGCTCAATTACTGATTCTAATATTTTCAGCCAAATTCTAATTGGGATTTCTATAGGACATTGCCGTTTTATGGTGTAGAAGGCCCTGTGTGCTTTGTCTCGCAGTTCTGTCACAGCATTATTAAAGTTTCCTGTGGATGTGATTTTCAAACCCAGGTAGTTGTAGTGTGATGTGTGTGTTATCTGGTTAGTGCCTAATGTAAATTTGTGTTGTGTTCCCTGGGATCTGGATCTTTTCTGAAACACCATAATTTTGGTTTTATTCAGGTTGACCGTCAGGGCCCAGGTCTGGCAGTATTGCTGTAGCAGGTCCAGGTTCTGCTGTAAACCGTGTTGAGTGGGAGACAGCAGAACCAGATCATCTGCATACAGCAGGCATCTGATCTGTGAGTTGTGTAGGGTGAGGCCAGGGGCTGCATATCGCTCCAGACTGCCTGCCAGTTCATTGATGTAGATGTTAAATAATGTTGGGCTTAAGCAGCAGCTCTGTCTCACTCAACGCTCCTGGGAAAGATACCCTGTACGTTTAGTGCTGATTTTTACGCCACATTTACTTTGAGTGTACATTGATTTGATAAGGTTATAGGTTTTACCTCCTATGCCACTTTCAATAATTTTGTAAAATAGTCCTTGGTGCCAAATTGAGTCAAAAGCTTGTTTGAAGTCGATAAAGCATGCATATATTTTACCTTTATCTTGGTTAACATGTTTTTCAATTAGAGTATGTAACGTATAGATGTGATCAGATGTATGGTAATTTGGTAAAAATCCGATTTGACTTCTGCTCAGTACATTGTGTGTGATGATGAAGTCTAATAGTCGAGCATTTATTATGCTACACAATAACTTTCCCAGGTTGCTGCTTACACAGATGCCTCTGTAGTTGTTAGGATCAAATTTATCTCCGTTTTTAAAGATTGGTGTTATCAAGCCTTGATTCCAGATGTCAGGGAAGTAACCTACACTCAGAACCACATTGAATAGTTTTAGAATGGCCAATTGTAATTTACTGCTTGTGTGTTTTATCATTTCATTTAATATCCCACCAGGTCCTGCTTTTTTGTGTTGGAGTTTTTTATCAGTTATTGGGAAATCTAATGGGTTTTGGTTATTTTTTATTGTTAATTCTAGTTTTTTCAATTGGTTGATTGTTTGAATTTGCTCACAGTTTGTGTTTGTTTGTACTTTATTAAACAATGTTTGGAAATGACTTTCCCATATTTCTCCTTTTTGGATTGCCAATTCTTCATGATAATTTTTTTTCAGATTGTTCCAATTTTCCTAAAACTGGTTTGTGTTCACAGACTTCTCGATTATTGTCAGTTGTTTTTGGGTGTATTGTGCTTTTTTGGTTCTGAGTGTATGTTTGTATTGTTTTAGTGTGTCACTGTAAAGAAGGCGGATCTCTACATTATTTGGATCTTTGTGTTTCTGATTTGACAATGTTCTCAGTTTTTTGCGAATAGTTTGGCAGTCCTGATCAAACCAATTTTTGTCGTTTTTGGGTATTTGATTTTTTCCATTTTTTGTTTTCAAATTGGATTGTTTTGCTGATTTTTTAAATATGTAATTTATGTCTCTGACAGCAAGATTGACACCTTCATTAGTGTGAGTATAGGTGTTATTTAGAAAGTTATCTATCAGCGCTTGTATTTTTTGGCTGCTAAGTGCTTTCTGATATTCTTCAGCGCTGTTTTCAGCCCATCTGTATGGTTTTCTGATGTTGTACAGCTTACTGGGCTTTGTTTTAATGATATTTTCTGTCTTTTTGAGATGCACCGTGATTTGACTGTGATCAGACAGAGGGGTTAGTTCTTTAACAGTGAATGATCTGAGAGATGAAGGATCTATGTCTGTTATCATATAATCAACTGTGCTATTCCCAAGAGGCAAACAAAATGTGAATCTCCCTAAAGTGTCTCCTCGTAACCTACCATTGATGATATTCAGACCCAGGCTTCGACAGAGCTGCAGGAGGACTTTTCCATTCTTATTTACTATATGATCATGGTTATTTCTGTGGATATGGGAGAATGTGTTATTAATAACAGTCAGTTTGTTGTTGATTATATTTGCTTCCTTGTGCATCGGTGAAGTCCGGCTGTAGTCCTGTTCTTGCGTTCAGGTCCCCGCAGATGAGCACGTTTCCCTGGGCCTGGAAGTGGCTTGTCTCTTCCTCTAATGTGGAGAACATGTCTTCACTGTAGTAGGGGGACTCTGATGGTGGGATGTATATGGCACATAGGAATATATCTTTTCTGGATGGGAGCAGTTCCTTGTGGATTTTAAGCCAGCTGTAGTATTTGCCTTGCTTTACTGTGTTGATGTGGTTGTGGAATTTTGATTTGTACCAGATTATTTGTCCTCCTGAGTCTCTTCCCTGTCGAACTGTGTTGAGTTTTTGTGATGGTAGGATGATTTCTCTGTAGTTGGGTGGGCAGTGGGTGATGGCGTCTGCCCTGCTCCATGTCTCCTGTAAAATTATAATATCCATCTCTTTGATGTTCTTCTGAAAATCTGTGTTTGAGCTCTGTGATGGCGCTCCAGGGGTCGAGTCCTGTCTGGTTCTTGGAGGAGGATGGACGTTTCTTTGTGGTTGGGAGCTACTTTTGCTGTATAAGTTTCTGCTGTTTTCTGTTTTACCAAATGCTGTGCTTTTCAGCACTCTTGCGAAAAGTTGTACTCCTTTCTTGTTGAGGTGTACGTGGTCATACATATGATAGGGTCGAATGTCTTTATGGTAGTCTCTCTCTCTCTCTCTCTCTCTCTCTCTCTCTCTCTCTCTCTCACTCACTCACTCACTCACACAAACAAACACGTGAACTCACACTAACTCTCATAAATGCACATGCACATACATATTCAAACACACCCCACTTTTTTTTGACACGCTCATCACACAATTCATTCTACTTTGTTCACTTTTATTTTTCCTGCATATATATTATCCTGCTTATACAAATTTTACTTTGTGTTGCCAAAGCATTTATATGAGCAGGAAAAATAAAATTAACAAAGTAGAACAAATTGTGTGATGAACATGTAAATAAAAAAATAAAATAAAATAAAAAATAGAAAAGAAAAAGTATATGTGTATGTATTTTGAGTTGTGTGTGTGTGTGTGTGTAAGAGTGAGAGTGAGAGAGAGAGAGACACACGACACCTAGATGAACACTTTACAGTTGGTTTTGTGACTGTAAGTCATTCTCTTTAAACGCTATTGAAGGTAGAAACGTAAATACCAATGTCGTAACTTTAGAGACGGTCCCTAAATTTGCGAATATCAAACGTTCATCATAACTAACTTTATACCAGTATCTGCTTTCTTGGAGCCTATATAGTATAACTTACATCACAAATGAGGTGCGAGTTTGGTCTTTTATATCACTGTACAAGTCCATTAAGATGTGTTAAGTGTTTTATATGTCCTGATGGCAGAGGAATCCTATGACAGATGAGGGAAACCCTAGTATTACAACACAGCGCTGCGATATAAAGTTAAGGAAACTTATCAACAAAGAGAAATATACAGTATGTCTACCTCAGATTTAACGTTTGATCTGTACACCAGCATCGGGCAATAACGTTATAATCTCGTTCACTGGAGAGAAAGCTGTTTGTGTAGCCTACACAGGGAAAGTAACCATAAAGACACTGAATTAAACATAAATGCAGCTTTTGTGTCTTTATCAGCTTTTCTGCATTTATACTGGCCCTGATAATCATCACACATTCACTTACACTTGCTCCATTTCTGCAAATCCGTTTTTATGAATGAATGATGACTTACTAGCTGTTGCTCTGGTCTTAAATAGCAAGTGACATCACCGTCGACCGTTATGGCTTCGGTCACGCTCAAAAATACACCAGCCACCATAGTCACATGTTTGCCGGGGGCCAGAGCACCTGACATCAAAGCAAATTTAAAAGTGCTGGCTAATGCTAATCGTAAATATTCTAAAATCATTATCCACCTCGGCACAAATGATGTTCGACTTCGCCAGTCGGAGATCACTAAAATTAACATTAAAGAGGTGTGTGAACTCGCAAATTCAATGTCAGCAGAAGTAATTTGTTCTGGCCCTCTTCCTGTTCGTCGGAGTGATGAGATAGTTAGCAGATTATCATCACTCAATGGCTGACTGTCTAAGTGGTGTCCGCAGAATAATATAGGTTTCATAGACAATTGGAAAAGCTTTTGGGGCAGACCTGATCTGTTGAAAAGAGATGGTATTCATCCCTCCCGGGATGGTGCTGCTCTTCTATCTAGAAATTTGGCAAATAGTCTTAGAGCTGAAACATGACAAACCAGGGCCCAGATCAGGACGCAGACAAACTGGCTAAACCGACCGTCTGCTAGCTGCCTCACGTCACAGAACTCAGATAATTCACAGCACATAGAAACTCTTTCACCTAGATATTATCACATAGAGACTGTGTCTGTACCTCGAACTAGTAAATACAAAAAAATTCCGAAACCTTTTAAGGGTAAAAATTTAATTGATGTTCAAAAAATGACAGAAACCTAGCTAAAACCAGACGATTACATTATTTTAAATGAGTCTAGTCCTCAAGGTTATGACTATCGACACAATCCTCGACAGAAAGGCAAAGGGGGAGGTGTTGCTGTAATTTATAGTAATATATTCAGAATCATTCAAAAATCTTTCAAATATAATTCCTTTGAAGTGATGGTGCTTTATGTAACATTATGTAAGTTGACATTTGTGCTGGCTACTGTATACAGGCCACCAGGGCACCATACTGTCTTTATCAAAGAATTTGCTGATTTTCTATCAGAGTTAGTACTGGCTGCGGATAAAGTCCTTGTTGTTGGTGATTTTAATATCCATGTAGATAATAATAAAGACGCATTTGGATTGGCATTTGCAGACATTTTAAACTCTATTGGAGTTAGACAACACGTGTCAGGACCCACTCATTGTCGTAATCATACCTTAGATCTAATACTGTCGGATGGAATTGATATTGATGCTGTTGAAATTCTACAGCAGAGCGATGATATATCAGATCATTATTTAGTCTCGTGTATAATACAGTTAGCCAAGGCTACAAAACCACCACCCAGCCATAAATATGGTAGAACCATCACTTCTACCACTAAAGATTGCTTTATAAATAATCTCCCCGAGCAGTTTCATCGCCTTAGTATACCTGACAACTTAGAAGAACTCGATGCTGCAACAGAAACTATTGGCTCTCTCTTTTCCAGCACATTAGATGCAGTCGCTCCTTTACGTCTAAAGAAGATTAAGGAAACAAACATAATCCTAGGTATTTATTTGACACAGTGGCTAAATTAACTAGAAACAGAGATTCAACTGCTGACGTTTCCAAAGAGCACAGCAGTAATGACTTTATGAACTTCTTTACTTGCAAGATTGACAATATTAGAGAGAAAATTATAAACATGCAACCGTCTACAGTTTCGCTTCAGACAGTGCACTGTAGTGTCCCTGAGGTAAAACTAGAATCATTCGCCGCTATAGGAGAGGAAGAATTATCTAAACTTATCAAATCATCAAAATCAACAACATGTATGTTAGACCCAATGCCGACTAAACTACTGAAAGAAATGCTTCCAGAGGTCGTAGGTCCACTTCTTGATATAATTAATTCATCTTTAACACTAGGATACGTGCCAAAAACTTTTAAGCAGGCTATTATTAAACCTCTTATTAAAAAACCTCAACTAGATCCGAGAGATTTAGTAAATTACAGGCCAATCTCGAATCTACCTTTTCTGTCAAAGATACTAGAAAAGGCAGTTTCAACACAACTGTGTTCCTTTTTAGAAAGAAATGGAATCTGTGAGGATTTCCAGTCAGGATTTAGACCATACCATAGTACTGAGACTGCTCTCGTTAGAGTTACAAACGATCTACTCTTATCATCCGATCGTGGCTGTATTTCTCTATTAGTGTTATTAGATCTCAGTGCTGCTTTTGACACTATCGATCACAACATTCTTTTAAAAAGACTTGAAAACTATATTGGCATTAGTGGAATTGCTTTGGAATGGTTCAAATCTTACTTATCTGACCGTTATCAGTCTGTAGTAGTTAATGAAGAGATGTCGTATCGATCACAAGTTCAATATGGAGTACCACAAGGCTCAGTACTAGGACCGTTGCTTTTCACTCTGTACATGCTACCCTTAGGAGAGATAATTAGGAAGCATGGTGTTAGTTTTCACTGCTACGCTGACGATACTCAGCTCTATATTTCCTCGCACCCTGACGAAACCTACAAATTCACAAAACTAACAGAATGCATAGCTGACATTAAAAACTGGATGACAAGAAATTTCTTATTATTAAATTCAGAAAAAACTGATATCCTAATCTTTGGACCAAAAACTTCCTCACGAAAAAACCTTGAATACTCTCTAACACTTGACGGGTGCTCCATTAAATCTTCGTCCTCAGTTAGGAACCTGGGTGTGCTCTTTGATACCAATCTTTCATTTGAAAGTCATGTTTCTAGTATCTGTAAAACCGCCTTCTTCCATCTAAAAAATATATCTAAATTACGACATATGCTCTCAATGACAAATGCGGAACAGTTGGTTCATGCATTCATGACCTCAAGACTAGATTACTGTAACGCTCTACTGGGTGGTTGTTCTGCTCGGCTTTTAAACAGACTACAGTTGGTCCAAAATGCGGCAGCTAGAGTTCTTACTAGAACCAGAAAGTATGACCATATTAGCCCAGTTCTGTCAACATTACATTGGCTCCCTATTAAACATCGTATAGATTTTAAAATCTTGCTACTTACTTATAAAGCTCTAAATGGTTTAGCTCCCCAATATCTAAGCGAGCTCTTGGTGCATTATAGTCCTTCACGTCTATTGCGATCTCAGAATTCAGGCCAGTTGATAATACCCAGAATATCAAAATCAACTGAAGGCGACAGATCCTTTTCCTATTTAGCACCTAAACTCTGGAACAATCTTCCTAGCATTGTTCGGGAAGCAGACACACTCTGTCAGTTTAAATCTAGACTAAAAACACATCTCTTTGGTCTTGCATACACATAACACATTATCAATACATTAACATTTTTCAAATCCGTTAAAGGATTGTTACGCTGCAATAATTAGGTCGGCCGGAACCGAGAACATTTCCTATAACACTAGATATACCTGTACTTCAGAATAAGAATGGCATCTACGCTAATATCTGTCTCTCTGCTTATCCTGAGGTTTGCCGGGTGCTGGATCCAGGCCGTATCCAGATCAGATGGAGAACCTGTGTCTGGACCTGACTACAACGTAGCCCAGGAGACAATGGGCCTACAGATCCAGTTCTGGCTGCATCTATAATTCAGATTTTTAATCTCCGTATCCGCTTACATATATTTATATATAATCTATTTTTAATCTCTATAATAAAAATGTATAATTCAGATTTTGATCTCCATATCCATTTACATATATTATATATATCTTCCAAGGGGTTTTTTCCCTCCTAGGACTTTTTTCCCAGTGCTAGCACGCTGGGTTTTTCTCCGAGGGGGTTTTTTCCACCCCTGGGAGTCAGCCGACATTGGCTTAATGTAGCACCATCTTGTATATGTTACATATTACCACGCTTGCTTGTACAGCTTATTTTTAACCACTTCTCTTTTTTCTGTGCTTCTAATATGTAAAGCTGCTTTGAAACAATTACCAATTGTAAAAAGCGCTATATAAATAAATTTGACTTGACTTGACTTGACGCCCACTGAGTGGCACAAAGACTGAGCAGCAGCGTTGGTTTTCAGCGTGAATGCCCCGAAAAACACACAAAACACATCCAAAACGGGAAAGAGCTTTGCGATTGACTGTACAAATAGCTTTGACACAAAAACTGAGGTATATATTTAAAAACTGCCGAAAGCAACAGAAAAAAGAAGGAAATGGATCACTGCAATTCACAGAAACAGCAGAGAAACATGGATTTGCAGTTATCATTTTGTGTTAAATTGTTGGATTTGGTGATAAAATCATACCGTATATTGTATTGTTATATATTAGTTACGTGTGCAGTATGCAGTAGAGATGATGCCTACACGGAGATCCACAAAGATGGATCTTTTAATAACAACCAAGGAGCTGAAGCACATACACACATATACATAAGCTAAACATAAGAACAGACAGGGAGTGAAGGGAGTGAGTCCATTATAAAGGCAGTGCTGATGAGGAAGTCCAGGTGCAGGTGATCAGTGATGATGGGGAGATGACGAGGGAAGTGAGTGCAGGTGTGGAGACAAGAGGATCATGGGAAATGGAGTCCGGGAGACACGGGAACTGTGACAATATTGTGTTGACAACTGATCAATTAAATATTTACTATCTTATATTCTGCATAATTTGGTGTTTTTAAATAAACACTGACAAAAACTGTACAAGTTTTAGGGCTGGACAATATGACGACAGGCTATATATAACATTGATAAGTGATTACTCGGATTTAAACCTTATTTAAACTTATATTCTGCATAATTGGGAGTTTTTAAATAAACAACACTGACAAAAACTATACTATAAAACTATATATGTTTTAGGGCTGGACAATATATGGATGATATATATAAGATTTGATTTATGTATTTCCCCGCCGTCGAAATCAGGCACATATAAATGTCAGGAAACACGACTCCTGGCTGCATGTCAATATCCATGGATTAGGTTTATTTGACAAGTTGTAATGAACACGTTCAATTCCAGCCTTTAGTTTAATTTGTTTGTTTTACTCGAGTTTTCGCAGTTTGCTCTACTAAATCCAGTTATGCAGCAGGTTCTTCTGCCACTCAGTCCAGCTGAGGGAGCGCGCTTTCGGCGGGAAAGTGACGTCACTGCATACCGTCTATTTGAACCACTGAATTTGTGGAAGCGAATTTGTAAAGCAAAATAAAATGGACTGAAAATTGCTAGTCGAATTTTATAGGTTGTATTTTTAAACAGAATGAATATTTTGGAAGTGAAAATCTGAAAGGTGAATATAAATTATTGAATTTTTAATGATGGAAATGTGTGTGAAATATTTTTAATTGAAACATTCACAGCTTAAATATACGACCATGTTGACTTTCAGCCCATAAAAATGCAAGCCTTAAAAATGCAATGCATCTAAATGCAAGCACAGCTAATGTAATGCATATATATATATTCAATTAGTGCAATTCAACAAGCTTTTTATTTCAAAAACATTTGGCATTAATCTACTTCCATAAATACTCTGGATTTGAGAAAAATTGTATGGGATTAAGATCACAGACTGCAGCTTTAATGGCTCAGTGTGACTGGAAGTGAATGGACTTGTACTAACTGACCTGTCCATTGTTTACAGAGGCATGTTGGGCTGATGCAGTGAAGATCACCATGGTGACAAACTTGACGAGCTCTGTCACAGTCTGAAGAGATGATGGTATTCCTGTGAAGAAGAATGAAAGGCTGTTTCTGTGAGGAACTCACACACACACACACACACACACACACACACACACAAATGAAATGGAGAGTAGAGCCATAAACTATAAACAACTTTTGTCTGTTTGCCTCTTCACGATTAATCACTTGTTGTATTCCTCACTTGAGTCACTTTGGATAAATGATAACAGACCTGAGCCATCTCTTCCCAGGAAGCCTTTGGTGAATATCTCACTGATCCATCGCTGCAGCTCTGTGTCCTTCTGCACGTGTTCATCACTTTGATAGTAGTGTGACAAGAAAGCCGCAACAAACCTGTAAGCAACCTCACAGTCAGATGTTTTCGGGCTTTACATATTTACAGCTTTACTTTTTTTGGTAGATTTGCTTTGCAATTATTTCTTAAGCTGGAATTTATTCAAAGCGATCTGCAACACAATACAGCATGTGCTTATTGACTATAAAACCCATGAACCTGTATAACTGACACTGTATTTGTTGAAATATGAATCAGTGCACCAGGATGTATTAGTTCAGCCCTAAAAATCTGGATGTATTATGTAACACACACACACATAGTTAGAGAGTATAAAGCATAATGCCTATAAAAACACTAGACTAAACTCCAATGGTAGTCATACTTGTTGATGATATTCCACAGTTTCATCCCATCATCTCTGTAGTAGAAGTGGGGAACACTCTCCAGGCCTCTCTCAGAGATGTTCTCAGGAAGACAGAGGGCGCTGTAGGTCAGCGAGGCAGTAGCACGCTTCAGCAGCTTTACCAATGACTCTCCACCTACTCCTGCGTACTGCGAGAAGAATCATTAACGGAGAGACACATGACATAAAGTTAGGTTAAAGGCTGTAAAACAAGTACTGGAAACACAAATCCTATAATAATTTCCCCCAAAGTTAAAAAATAAAAATAAATAAATACATTTAGGAAAAGAGTAGATTGCTCTAGAAGTCAGTCATACCAGAAAACATTAAATATTTATTATGCATTTTTACCAATCTTACAAGATATGTCTGCAGGTAGCTAGGATCATGAGGAGAAATTAGCTGAATTCAACAAAAAGTGAATTGGATTATAATTGAAGATTGAACTTTTAGTGCCTATTTAACAGTGTAATATGCATACCAGGGTAATGGCCCCATCCTCAGATATCAGCCGATTCCGGGCCAGGATGTTGATCTGGAGCGTGTATCGGATATGGGGAAAGAGGAGCTACAAATGGAAACGTAAGTAAGAGATTTGCATTCCTCGGCTTCACATTCTTTGAAGATAAAAATATATGAATGAATAAGGAATTTTAATTTCTTGTGTGTGTTTGTGTGTGTGTGTGTGTGTGTGTGTGTGTGTGTGTGTGTGTGTGTGTGTCTGTACCCGCAAGCCTTCTTTTGTAGGCGACTTAAAAAAAAGTTACAGGAAGATGAATGGGTTAGAGTGAGACATTAGTGAGCCTTCATGTACCTAATCAGGGCTCTACATTTTCTTTAGGAGCATTTTTTGATCAAAACCAGACAATATTTGCCCCTTTAAATTAATTTCCTGGGGCATTTGTACCATTATAAGAGCAATTTTTCTAATCTTATTAAATGTATGCATCATATTTAATCAATTTCTTAAAGTTTTAAAATGTTAAACAATGAATTCAATTACAACAATAAGACCCAATCAGACTGTTAACAATCAAAAGAAATTATCAAATAATCCATCTTTGCACTGCAGAAGTGGTATTATTTAGACATTTATATAGACTGCTAATGCTGCTCATTGGTAAATAATGTTGCATGAATGGTTTTAAATATATTTTTTTGAATTTAGAAAAAATATTGAACGTTTAAAGATTCTAAGTAAAAACAATCTATGTAAAGTGTAAATTAAATGTAAATATGAAAATAAAACCGCCAGTAGGTGGCGGTAAATCTTAATGTGCGACAGGGGCGCCCCCAAGGGGTGGCCAGGGGTGGCCACGGCCACCCCTGCATAAACTCTGGCCACCCCTGTGGCCACCCCAGTATGATTTTGCATTGGGTACTATTAATTTAAATGCATAATGTAAATTCACAAGTTCATGAAGTGAAAGAAAATAAAATGCCACCCAAAAAGATAGATTGACTGACGCCACCAGAGTAGCTGTTTCACTGCCACCAAGAGTCTAAATAGTAATGTCTACAGACCTGAATTTCAAATGTTTTTTATACTGTGAAGAGGGTAGGTTAGGGGTGTGCGATATATTTAGTCTACGATTTTATCATAATTGTTGTTTTAACGATGCTCAATCGATCTGACATCCCTGTATGTGATGTTGTCTTGTAGATTAGACTAGTGTCGGTGCGCATTTAGAGTGCACGCTTTCACTGTGTTAATAAATATCACATGAAGAGTGCCGTTTTTCTCCAGATATCAGCATAACAAATGTTATATAAATTTTATTCATGTTTACATTTTAGACATCATTGCTTGTTTCTGCACAATTTCGCCAACGAATATAGTTCAGATCAAATCCAGAGCATTGTATTGCGTCCCTGAGCAACAAATGGCGCTGTTTCTTTACTGAATGAATCAGCTTTTTGAATGAATAAGTTGAATCAATGAAAATTGGAAAAGATAGGCTACAAGTGAAGTGACGACGAGGAAGCTTCAATTGAACAACAGTGAACTGCGGTCAGATGAGATGTTGTCAGACTATGTCAGTAAAATTCAGAAAAATGAACAGGTCCAATCAGCTGTTATTCTGTGCTCGCGGCGCGCACTCAAGAATTGCATGCGCAAATTCGCCGGCGCGCGCTGCATAATTACTTTATTATAGCTTAAATAAAGCCCAAAAGAATACGAGCAATGACCGTCATTGCTCTGTTGTAAATTAAGTCATGAAATTACCACACATGGGATTAAAGCTGCCTCAGAACTGTGAATGCATATATTTGTTAACATGGTTTTAAAGCTATTGTTATCCAATTTGTTGGCCTTAAAACGTCTTAAAAATGCACATATGTACACCAGAGAAATCTAAATTTTCTTGGGGGAGCATGCCCCCGAACCCCCCTAGAAAACTATATTTTATGACCTCGGTAATTATGAAACCATAATGCAATCTGAGGTAAATGTGTATTTCTACAAATGTGCACACTTTTGGACTAAAACGGTGTAGGTATGTGTATGCAAATAAATGGGACCGAACACAACTGAATGTAAAGGTTTGTGTCCTCATTATTCTATTAATAACTACCAATTGATTTTGCATGTATGTATATGTATATACATATAGGCCATTATATATATATATATATATATATATATATATATATATATATATATATATTTTTTTTTTTTTTTTTTTTTTTTTTTTTTTTGCCACCCCAAGAATTGCTGTGGCCTCGTCTGGCCACCCCTATTAAAATTTTCTGGGGGCGCCACTGATGTGCGAGTCATTTATTCAGTCGTTCAAAGCGCAGATTAATTCAGGAATCACCGTCGCTTGGAGACGCGCAACAGTTCTGGTATGTCTGTGTTGAAACTATTTTCATGAAATCGAGCAAAAATTGTTTATTGGACTTCAGTCAGATCAGTAAGTATCACATTTGCAATCAGGCCATCTCTCAGAGAAAGTATATTACTTTCTTTATTAAAGTGTTACAGTACTTAACTTACAGATATTAGGCTTGCTGAGATCGACAGCGTTACGGTGTTCAGCAGTCACACCGGTTATATCACTTGCCCACCATGACCGCGACATCGCCCCCACTGGCGTTTTATTTTTTATAGTAATAATAATCATTTAGTAAAACAGATGCTACAGTTAAAACGGAGTGCATCTGCTCAATTCAGGAGTCAGATTGGTCCGTGTACGTTTTGATAGTTTGTTTTCCAATTTGAAATGAAATACGCAGAAACGAGAAATCTTCGTTTCCCTTTTTTCGTTTGTTAAAAAAAAAAAAAAAAAGGAAAAACAAGATTTTGACTCGATTTTCGTTTTTTCGGGTCACGGATAGAAAACGGAAACACGACTTCAAAACTCGTTTTCCACATGTGGGCGGTCATTACACGCCCCTTTCAGCCGATTGGTCAATCAAATCTGAGCCAGTGACGTCATCTTCAGTTCGTTCAACAAAATAACAGTCTCTCCTGCTATATCAGTAGATGTCATAAATCGGCTTTCTTCTGTGAAACCTAACGGGTATTTCACAGAAATATTTATTTCAGAAATGTTAATCAGCACACAGACTGTTGTAATGCGGTTTGTAGTTTAATATGCATGCTGAAACTGCGCTACCCACACAGAGGAGCGGATGAAAAGCACAGATTTAAAAAACAAACAAACAAACAAACAAACAAAAAAACTAGTTTTTATTTTATTCTATTTTGAATAAATAGAATAAATCACAATAAATAAGTAGTGTAAGCAGTTTTGAAAAACGAACAATAGCTCATCTCTCTTTTTATTTTATATAGCCTAACATTGCCTGCATATATAGGCTAATGTTAATAACCCTTTGGTTAAAAGATTGAGGGAATATGTAAAGATCAAACATTAAAGATCAAAATTACAGCTACATAGCTATTTTAGTTATGACAAAAATAATATATATAAAACGAATTAATTTAAAGCTGAACTGAAACAGAAACCGGCGTTATAACTACCTCTCTAATTTGACACAAATCCAAATGTTTCAATATTCACGATTTGGAGGCTAAACTATATTTATTATTTGAACGCTTTTATTGTATAGCCTACAGACTACTTAAAATGAGCAGTATAACTTTTTATATATTTGGTTGAATAGGCTATGTTATTTTGACAGTTAACAGGCTGTGATGTCAAGTTACTAAAACTGATGTGTGTGCGTGAGGCGCCGACGCGTTCACTTGAATTTTCTTATAAAAGCGGAAACAACTTAAAATACTCAGACATTTATGGTCAAATATATGTAACACCATTCGAATCTGCGAAGGGTTAAATAGGCCTATTATTTTTGTACACTCACAATAAAAACAAAACATTGCTCGTAAAATAAACAAAGACATTTTCTGCCGTCTCGGTTTCCTTTCTGTGAACTTCTCAAAAATGAACCGACACTCATATTGTCGCATTTTTTCCCCTTTCATTTTGGTAATATGTTAATTACTTAAGTGAAATAAATTCCGCGCATAGGCTATTTATTCGTTTTATATAATTGAATCCTTTTTTCTCCGTTCACAGAAGCGCGGCAGGTGCGTGATGATGATGAATCCTCATGTTCTGTTGTTTATTCTGCTATTTGTTCATGTAGGCTAAAACTAACCCCCTGGGATTTTTTAATGATTCACAGACATTTATCATATATGCATACAGTAAATTTTCCCGCTGTTTAAGCCACGAATATTTACAAAATAAAATAATTACAAAGATGATAAAAGATAATAAAATAATTACAAAGATAATAAAAGTTCTATGTTCAATATACAAGAGTTTTTGTTTTGCTGTTGTCCACTAAAGCAGTTGACGCAGAATCGCCAATTGCCGTTAAATCGAAATTGAAAGTAAAATGTTCAGGGCCATTTAATTCATTCAAAAGCGAAGGAAAGACAGAAAAAGTGAGGATAGCAAGTAAACTGTGACGTATAATAATGTTCACTGTGTTCATAAAAGTGTTTAATTTAAGAGATAAAATCTGCATGGCCATTTATAAGTAAGGAAAACTAAAAAGGCCCCGATGGTGATACCGTTATTAGGTGTTGCCACACAGTGGATAGCCTATTTTCTAATATGACTTCATAGTCTACTATATAGACCTTATGTAGCCCCGCCCCTTTTCAGCGCTGCGCTCGTTGTCTTTTGACTTCCGGTTTGTATTTCCACAGCGATCTTGTATTTATGAATGAACTGCTCATTTTAAAATCTTCCCGGTCTACTGACATTTGTTAAGACATCTGCTTTAAACATAACAATGCTCATGATAACTTTCATTGACTCTACAACAGGTGAATCCACTTCACCAGTGAATTATTCTTATTCCCATAGAAATATACAGGGCTACCGCGAAACCGGAAGTTCAAAGATAATATTCTAAAGATGGCGGCGCGCTTGTTTCTCTGGAAAATAAGGTCTATAGCCATGCAAGGAATGCGTCTGCTAAATGATTGAATTTAAATGTATAAAATGTAAAGAAAACATTAAAATAAGAAAAAAAAATGAGTCCAGTAGCCACTGATCTATAGAGAATAGTCTATTATTATGTACTATAGCCTATTGATCGGTGGTAGTATCCCAAAGGATGTCATGCGCTTGGTAACAGATGTAGAGGCATTTACATTTTACATTTAAAAAAAAACAATGACAGCTTAAATACAGACTTAATTTAAATTTACTGTAGGTTTTTTAAACTTTTTTTATCTGTGCAAACATATTTCTGTGAAATACACGTTAGTTGCACAGAAGAAAGCCGATTTATGACATCTACTGATATAGCGGCAGAGGACTATTATTTTGTTGAACGAACTGAAGATGACGTCACTGGCTCAGATTTGATTGACCAATCGGCTGAAAGGGGCGTGTAATGACCGCCCACATGTGGAAAACGAGTTTTGAAGTCGTGTTTCCGTTTTCTATCCGTGACCCGAAAAAACGGGAAACGACCGTTTTCTTGTTTCTGCGTATTTCATTTCAAATTGGAAAACAAACTATCAAAACGTACACGGACCCAGATTTCACCTCACACCCATTTCGCCTCACTTTTCTGAATGACAAGATGATGGATGAAAATTTGGTTGACAAGCGAAATGTAAAAGCCCATATTTAAGTGAGTTTGTCATTGCACTGTTTTGTTGTTGTGTTTTTCATTAAGAATAATAATGAACCCATCCACCATTCAAGCAATTCTTGCCTCTGAATTGCATCTACTTCAAAAGTGAAAGTAAAATGCGCAGGGGCATTCATTACTTTTTTTAAAATCAATTTTTGGAGGCATTTTAATTTGACCGTGATTAAGATGATCCACATGTAGTTTTTACAATTAATTTGGCTGTAAAGAAACAGCAGCATAAGACGGTCTGTAAGTGCGTGTGGCTGCGTCACACCGGTTGCACCTTGCAAACAATCTTTGGAGTGTAATGTTTGTCCGGACCGCACGTCTTTTACACTTGTTCTGCTCTGCTGACTGAAGCAAAGTCTTTGAATTAAGGCATGAAAAGCAGCCGATTGCAGTACGAAACATAACTGTTGTTCAGTATAGATGCATATTGGGAGTTGTACTTTTTATTCCGATTGTAGATCTATTCACGAGTATTGATCGGGTCACTCGCACCAGTGTGCCTAAATACAGTTGCACACAGTTGCTTTCAGGAGCAATTGCGAGTGAAATGGGCGCACTGTAGAGCCCTGCTAATGCTCTGTGTAGTCATTGTCCCCAGGCTATAGATGAGTCAGTCACGCTCTCCAAAAGGCAAATTGTGAAGGGGAGGCTTTTCACAAAGCAACATCTCTGAGACCACAGACTACAACTGCAAAAACTCCCCTACCGTCAAATAGTAGAAAACATACATTATTTAACTCGCTGTCAAGCTCTCTCTCTGTGGATGAGGCATGTCTGGAACATGCCCCTGTTTTGCTCAGAGCCCAAACCAACTCATGTGTGACAGATTCAATACCTTGTAGAGAGGGTGTGGAGAGGGAAGATTGCGCAATGTCGCCATGGTGAACACTTCTGCCAGCAGGTGAGTTCTCAGCAGGTGAAAGTCGACCTCGTGAACTCCAAACTCTGCATTTCGGACAAAGATCTTGGCCAGTTTCCAGTCAGCCTTTGAATCCGTTGGGAGGAAGATTGGATTCTCTTTGCTGGGCTCTTGCTTTAACTGTGCAGATTAAATTTGAACATGTGTGAAAATTGTACAAATGGTTCCTGAGGGAATCTAGGTTATGATTTTTCCCTTTTGAAAAATGGTAAAGGATTTCCATGGCATCTGTCATAATTACTCTATGAAGAAATTGACATCCTTAAAAAAAGAGGTTTATTTCATGTTTAATTATTCAGACAATTCTGCCTACTCATCATTTGTACATTACATTTCACCTTTCATTTGTTTCTTTTTAATAATTAGATTGTTTACCTCATCTTTAAAGATTTATTCATCTGTATTTAATGTATGACATTTGGCGCCCAGGTATCCCCAGGGCCTCTTTCGATCAAAGCACATCAGCGTCACCCTGTATGGGATTTCGCTTCTTGAGCGTTTCACAGCTGAAGCAAATTCTAATCCCACTACGGCCGCGTCAGTTTTAAAGCTGGTACACGCCAATGGTTCTGCCTCTTTCATTTCTTCAATTTGTCCTAGACAGCTGAGGCTGTTGGAAATCCTTTTCATTGCACTTAAGCATTCCCAGGTTAAAATGCTTGAAGACTTTTAAGTGCTATCATCTCCAGTAGACTTCTGTCCCTAGTCGAGCTGTCTTCAAGCATGGATTTGAAAAACTTCAAGAGGTGTCCGCCGCCATGCGGATGGTGCATTCACCGCGCCGACCCTCATCTCCTGTGTGTGTTCTGTCTGGGGACGGAGCAGAGCATGTGAGCGAAGCGAAGCGGTGCGACGATATTCTGTTCTATGCCAGCGCGCTCCATGTACTCACCGGTAAAATTATGTTTGCTCAAATCCCACTGCAACATTATATTTCTATGTACTGTACTATACGTGTTGTAGCCTTTGTTGATGTTAAGGCATGTGGGCATTTACCATTTTTTTATAGACGGCCTCAGCACATTACAGTAGCCTATGAATAATGCTTTCTGCATGTGGGTGTGATTACCTTAACATTATTAGCTGCAGCCAGGAAAAACTGTGCATCTCTTTAGTTTCAAACAGATTACATTGCAGGGAAATATTTGTTTTAAATGTGAATTGTTTTATTTAAAAATAAACATTTAAAGTTTTCTTTAGACATATGTTTCCTGTTTTTGTGATACATATTCACTGAGTTTCAATTCATTTTAAGAAGTGTTTCACAGAGAAAGAGACAGCAGAAAGTGCACCCTGTTTATTTTCTTTACTTAACAAAAGCGGCCATTTTAGCATGTCATGTAGGTCGGGGTGGAGTTACTCCAGGTTCACATTCGCTGGCTACGTGATTTCTCAAAGGTGGTCGTCGATTACAGCCTCCTCCCTCTGTTACAGTCCCACTATGGGACCTTACTCTGGTGCTCAGAGCAATGAATGCAGTTGCCTTTTGAGCCGTTAGATGAGGTCAGCCTTAAAATGATCTCATTAAAAACCGCCCTCTCCCTGGCTATAACCTTGGTCAAGTGTGTCAGAGATCTGACCGCTCCATCTGTGAATCTGAACTGTTTACAGATTGCAGAAGGGGATTCTAAAGGTAATCTTTCATCCCAATCTGTTTTATTAACATAAAGTCTTCATACCTGACTTTAGATCTAGAGTTATTGAACTGCCTGCACTAACAACATTTACCCCTCAGAGGGAGTAGCAGCTCCATGCTTTGTGCCCAGTGAACACTCCTGTGGCTTGTTCTGTATTGTCTGTATGTTGGCCTTAAGCTTAGTGGGCTTTGACTTTACAGGTAGATGTTGGCCTGCCATGGCACTGCTGCCTGACACACCTCCAGGCTGCCCAGGACCTGGCCGTGTCTCCACCTGTAACGCTACTGGGAGAGCAGCTTCCTTCCTGGCACTTCCAGGTGCAGATTAAAGGGGCAGGAGAGTGTGTCGTATGTGGTTCTGATTAGGAAGCTTAGCCTTGCTTGTGGCATCTTCCACAGATCCGCCTTACTGATGGAATGGCTGATGACACCTTCCCAAGTTGTCCATCCCCCTTGGTGTCCCTGAGACACAGCCTTGATTCTGTAGTGCTCATTCTCCATCCTCACCACCTCGGGCATATATCTGGATTGTGCTTGTACTGAGGCGCTGTGCTAGAAATCTCCCATACAGGTTGACATCAAAGTGCTTCGAACGATCTCTGAGGGAGAACACAAGATGTTCCCTTCGTCTGCCTCAGTGCTCACACTTGTTGAAGTGCAGGAAAGAGGCAGAACCAGTGGCGTGTACCGGCTTTAAAGCCAGCTGAAATGGCAGAGAGCTACTACACAGCAGGGTTACAATTGGCTTCAGCTGGGACATGCTCAAGGAGCAATATCTCATACAGGGTGACATCTCTGAGAACCGAGGTTATTTATATAACCCATGTATTTCTGCACTTCAAATGCAAGATACTCACCTGAATGGCGATAGGCAGCATCATGCCATGAGGGTTACAGTACAGCAGGACCAGGGGAGCTGTGAGATACTGCTGCCTGCCAACGACTACATTTCCCACCAGCCCGTCCAACATCTTATAGTCAGACAGGAAGATGTTCCCTTTCTGGTTGGGGTGGTAGATCACACCAAATAATGAAGAAACACAGAACATTAGACAAAACCAATGCAAACCAGACCCAGTAATTCCAAATCATGCCAGTAGCGAGTAGTGTACCTTCATCTCCTGCTTCAAGCTGCTCCCTATTAGGGAGTCTTTGACCATGTCGTCTGTGACGGGGAAATTCTCAGGCAGCTTTGAGCAGCGCTGGATCAACATTGGATTGAGGCCATTCAGAAACTGGTAGCCAAAGAACTTGTCCTTATCCCAGTGCTCCTGAACATATTCTGCAAAGCATGCTATGTCAGAACATATGCTACTGTGCAGACAGTACTTTATTTGCAATACAGTCATTTTGAGCAGTTCATTTGTTTAAGAGGAGTACCAATGGTTTTCCCTCTGTTTTCACAAAAAATTCCTTCCAGTTGGCTGATGCTTTTCCACGATTCTCTGCTGTCAGCTAATCCAGTTAGCTTTAGAGCAGCTATCCTACACACACAGAATACACAGATACAAACATTATTACTGGAACTGACCTTGATATACCACCTGTGATCCATCCTAGTTAGTTGTGAGCATCTTTGTAGTTACTATTAGATATTATATTATTATTGTCACCTTTATTTATATAGCACTTTTTACAATGCAGATTGTATCAAAGCAGCTTTACACTGATAACTGGTACATAATTTTTGCTGCACAGCAGCTCTTCAAGAATAGTGTCAATGCAGGCAGATCAAAGCACTGTTGAATAAATGTCAAGAATACTGTTGAATATCAAATGTCAAGTCAAATGTCAAGTGTCCCCAACTAAGCAAGCCAAATGCGACAGCGGCAAGGAACCCAAACTCCAACAGGTGACATCAGGTGGCAAACAAGTGGTAAATACGTGTTAAAATGGAGAAAAAAAAAAAAAAAACCTTGGGAGAAACCAGGCTTAGTCGGGGGGCCAGTTCTCCTCTGGCGAACAGTGCTTTGTTAAGAATCAGGTTGCTATCATAAATCAATTTCTTCTTTCATAAATCATTTGATACAATCGCAACATTCAAAGTATTTATTTCAGTTCCATCCAGTTGAGGATCATATTATTCACGCCGGTATGGACGGTTTGAGGAACTGTGCTACTGGCTGTCATGTCGATGAGGCCTTCACAGTGGATGATCTAGTCGACTCGATGTCTGCTGATACTTCAGGGCTGCGTTGTGGTCGTGTCAAGGCGCAGGTCCTTGGTCTCAGATGGATACGGCCCGGATCCGGTTGACTACGGCAAACCTCGGGATAAACAGAAAGACTAATATTAGCTAAGATGCCATTCTTTTTCTGATGTAACGAGTACATCTGGTGTTATAGGAAGTGTTCCTGGTTCCAGCTGACCTAATTTATGCAGCCTAATAATCCTTTAACGGATTTGAAAATATAAATTGATAATGTGTTATGTGTATGCCAGGTTAAAGAGATGTGTTTTTAGTCTAGATTTAAACTGACAGAGTGTGTCTGCATCCCGAACAATGCTAGGAAGATTGTTCCAGAGTTTGGGTGCCAAATAGGAGAAGGATCTACCGCCTGCGGTTGATTTTGATATTCTAGGTATTATCAGCTGGCCTGAATTCTGAGATCGCAATAAACGTGAAGGACTATAATGCATTAAGAGCTCGCTCAGGTACTGGGGAGCTAAACCATTTAGTGCTTTGTAAGTAATTAGCAAGATTTTAAAATCTATACGATGTTTAACAGGAAGCCAATGCAGTGATGACAGAACTGGGCTAATATGGTCATACTTCCTAGTTCTAGTAAGAACTCTAGCTGCTGCATTTTGTACGAGCTGTAGTTTATTTATCAAGCGAGCAGAACAACCACCCAGTAGAGCGTTACAGTAATCTAGCCTTGAGGTCATAAACCCATGAACTAACTGTTCTGCATTTTTCATTGAGAGCATATGTCGTAGTTTAGATATATTTTTAAGATGGAAGAATGCGGTTTTACAGATCCTAGTAACATGGCCTTCAAATGAAAGATTGGTATCAAAGAGCACACCCAGGTTCCTAGCTGATGACGAAGACTTAACAGAGCAGCCATCAAGTGTTAGACAGTATTCTAGGTTTCTGCGTGAAGTAGTTTTTGGTCCAAAAATTAGAATCTCTGTTTTTTCTGAATTTAGTAGTAGGAAATTACTGGTCTTACTGGAATTACTTTTTATATCAGCTATACATTCTGTTAATTTAGCGAATTGGTAAGTTTCGTCAGGGCGTGAAGAAATATAGAGCTGAGTATCATCAGCGTAACAATGAAAACTAATGCCATGCTTCCTAATGATATCTCCCAAGGGTAGCATGTACAGAGTGAAAAGCAACGGTCCCAGTACTGAGCCTTGCGGTACTCCATATTTAACTTGTGATTGATATGACATCTCATCGTTTACTACTACAAACTGATAACGGTCAGATAAGTATGATTTGAACCATGCCAATGCAATTCCACTAATGCCAACATAGTTTTCGAGTCTGTTTAGAAGAATATTGTGATCAATAGTGTCAAATGCAGCACTAAGATCCAGTAACACTAATAGAGAGATACAACCACGATCTGATGATAAGAGCAAATCATTAGTAACTCTAATGAGAGTAGTTTCAGTACTATGGTACGGTCTAAATCCTGACTGGAAATCCTCACAGATACTATTTCTTTCTAAAAAGGAACATAGTTGTGATTAAACTGCCTTTTCTAGTATTTTTGATAGAAAAGTGAGATTTGAAATCGGCCTGTAATTGACTAATTCTCTAGGATCAAGTTGTGGTTTTTTAATAAGAGGTTTAATAACAGCCAGCTTAAAAGTTTTTGGTACGTATCCTAGTGATAAAGATGAATTAACAATATTAAGAAGAGGATCTATGACCTCCGGAAGCATCTCTTTCAATAGCTTAGTCGGTATAGGGTCTAACATACATGTTGTTGATTTTGATGATTTAACAAGTTTAGACAATTCTTCCTCCCCTAAAGCAGAAAATTAATTGAATTTTTCTTCAGGGACACTACAATGCACTGTCTGACACAATACTGTAGTAGACGGTTGCATGGATATAATTTTCTCTCTAATATTATCAATCTTGCAAGTAAAGAAGTTCATAAAGTCATTACTGCTGTGCTCTTCGGAAACATCAGAAGTTGAAGCTTTATTTCTTGTTAATTTAGCCACTGTATCAAATAAATACCTAGGGTTGTGTTTATTTTCTTCTAAAAGTTTTGAAAAATAGGCAGATCGAGCAGTTTTTAAGGCCTTTCTGTACTCAATCATTTTCTCTCTCCACGAAATGCGAAATACTTCTAGTTTTGTTTTCTTCCAGCTGCGCTCCATTTTTCTAGCTGCTGTTTTTAGGGCCCGAGTGTGCTCATTGTACCATGGCGTTGGATTAATTTCCTTAATCTTTTTTAAACGCAAAGGAGCAACTGAATCTAATGTGCTGGAAAAGACAGAGGCAATAGTTTCTGTTGCAACATCGAGGTCTTCTAAGCTGTCTGGTATGCTAAGGTGATGAAACTGATTAGGAAGATTATTTATAAAGCGATCTTTAGTGGTAGAAGTGATGGTTCTACCATATTTATGGCAGGGAGGCAGTTTAGCCTCTTTGACTAAATGTAGTATACATGAGACTAGATAATGATCTGAGATGTCGTCACTCTGCTGCAGAATTTCAACGGCATCAATATCGATTCCATGTGACAATATTAGATCTAAAGTATGATTATGACAATGAGTGGGTCCTCACATGTGTTGTCTAACACCAATAGAGTTTAGAATGTCTGTAAATGCCAATCCTAATGAGTCTTTTTTATTATCTACATGGATATTAAAATCACCAACAACAAGGACTTTATCTGCAGCTAGTACTAATTCTGATAGAAAATCGGCAAATTCTTTGATAAAGTCTGTATTGTGCCCTGGTGGCCTGTATACAGTAGCCAGCACAAATGTCAACTTACATAATGTTACGTAAAGCACCATCACTTTGAAGGAATTATATTTGAAAGACTTCTGGCTGATACTGTAAATATTACTATAAATTACAGCAACACCTCCCCCTTTGCCTTTCTGACGAGGATTGTGTCGATAATCATAACCTTGAGGACTAGACTCATTTAAAGTAGTGTAATCGTCCGGTTTTAGCCAGGTTTCTGTCAAACACAGCACATCTAGATTATTGTCTGTGATAATATCGTTTACAATAAGTGCTTTTGAAGAAAGTGATCTAATATTTAACAATCCAAGCTTTATCATTATTATCTCTATTTTTTATTTGTTGAGCATCAATTAAATTTTTACCATTGAATGGGTTTGGAAGTTTTTTGTTTTTACTGATTCGGGGTACAGACACAGTCTCTATGTGATAATATCTAGGTGCAAGAGTTTCTATGTGTTGGGAATTATCTGACTTCTGTAACGTGAGGCAGCTAGCAGACGGTCGGTTTAGCCAGTCTGTCTGCTTCCTGTCCTGGGCCCCAGTTTGTCATGTTTCAGCTCTAAGACTATGTGCCATATTACTAGAGAGAAGAGCAGCACCATCCCGGGACGGATGAATACCATCTCTTTTCAACAGGTCAGGTCTGCCCCAAAAACTTTTCCAATTGTCTATGAAACCTATGTTATTCTGCGGACACCACTTAGACAGCCAGCCATTGAGTGATGATAATCTGCTAACTATCTCATCACTCCTACGAACAGGAAGGGGACCAGAACAAATTACTTCTGCTGACATTGTACTTGTGAGTTCACACACCTCTTTAATGTTAATTTTAGTGATCTCCGACTGGCGAAGTCGAACATCATTTGTGCCGACGTGAATAATAATTTTAGAGTATTTACGATTAGTATTAGCCAGCACTTTTAAATTTGCTTTGATGGCAGGTGCTCTGGCTCCCGGCAAACATGTGACTATGGTGGCTGGTGTCTCTATTTTCACGTTCCGTGTAATAGAATCACCAATAACTAGGGCACTTTCAACAGGATTCTCAGTGGGTGCGTCACTGAGTGGGGAGAACCTGTTTGATGTTCTTATTGGAACGGAAGAGTGGTGTTTTCCGCGACTAGGCCGCCTCACCGTTACCCAAGTGCCCTGCTGCGCGGGCTCTACAGCTGGAACCGAACAATCTACAGAGTTCACTAAGCTAGTCGCATCCAAAACAGTATCTGAAGCCCCTGCATTCTTACTATCCTTGATTAAAGTTTGGATGCGTGTCTCTAATTCTGAGATTCTCTCTGTCAGCCTGACTATTTCCCTACATTTATGACATGTAAATCCCTCGTCGCTGACAGAGAGAGCTACACTGAACATGTGACAAACTGAACACGAGATAACAGTGGGAAAGGATGACATGACTCACCGTGTTTGTAGACTGATCCGAGTTACCACAGCTGTTTGATGTACGCGTTGAAAAGGAGCACGCGAGACTGATAACAAGTTAACAAGCTAGCGAGATGCAAACGCGTTGTAACAGCAATTTAGATTCAAAGATTACAAGCTAGCGACGTCAGATTAATGTGGTAGGCAATAATAATAATAATATAAGCTACAATGAATAAAAGTAAGAGATTCAATAAAAGAGAAAACAAAGCTATACGGAGACGCAAACACCAGCAGCGAGGCAGCGAGCAGAGGCAGCGAGGCAGACAGGAGCAATCGAGCAATCGAGCCGCAATCGAGAATTGTCTTCAATAAGACAAAGCTATTTTGCTAATGCCATCCACTTACATGCAAAATACACTGAATATACATGGATCATGTTTTTAAATCCCACAGTTAGTTTTAAAATAAAGCATACAGAAAATTAAATCTATAAATATTCAGCATTTCCACCATTGCAAAACGCACCATATTTAGGCTAACCTACAAACAAAAAACATTGATACAGTTCATTGTCCGAACAATAATGGTGAAATGGTTAAGCTTGCTGTCATGGGCCCACTACTTATGAACTCTCTAAATGCATCGCTGGAGTTTCCATTACATTTTGTTGCCTGTGTTTAGCTGAGTATACATGGTGAATCCTTGAAAATTGATCACAGTTCATTTTGAATAAAGAATACTCCAAAGTAACAGACTGACATTGCCTCTATGTCACCAATATAACTTATGTCTCCTGTGGTGCTTGGGTCCGCGTAACCCAGATGCAGCAGAAATTTGTAAATCGTAGGTGGGGAAAGGTAACTTTTTTTTTTTTTTAAAACAACACACCAAAAAAAAAGTTAATCCAATGAAAAACAGATGCCACGCAGTGTGTGGAACTACAACACTCAGACACAGTTGTAACTGATATATTTTCAGCACAAGAATCTGTCTTCTCCCTCATTACCGATAACTGCGATCTGGAAGAGGTACCCTATATGGCAAAGATTAACCATGAATAGGTAGGGGTGTGACGAGACAGGTATCTCACGAGACGAGACGAGACGAGACTCGAGATTGAGTTCACGAGACAAGACAAGCTTTTTACACACTGTTTTTAAGAAATCCTCAATGGTGAAATACATGACTAGAAAAAATATTCTGCAGGTGTATTTGAAACGTTTTAACTAATCATCTTGTAATCAATGTCATTTCAGTTCTACTTTCTGAGTATGAATTATCACATGCAGTAAAAGACAACAATACTCAAGCACTGTAAAAGGTTTTGCCACTAACTCAACTTCTCTTCTGTATGATTTCAGTCTCTTCAGATCTTACTGTACATGATTTATGAGCTTCTACAACTTTTGACCTCCTAACTGAACTCCTTTCCACAAACTGATCATAGAAATAAGAACAGTATAAATAAAAAATGGTAACACTTTACAATAAGGTCTCATTTATTAACATTAATGTATTAACCAACATCAACAATGAGCAATATATTTGCTACAGTATTTATTACAGGTTTTTTTTTCGATTGCTAAACGACAGTGGGCACAACTGGAGTCACATGTGCAAAACTCTAACTACAGTCTGCACAGCAGCAGTTCATGTGGACCAAACTTCGTTTTTCATTGCTTGAACACAGTTTTCAAAACTCTACACACTTGTCCCATGACTTTAACCACAACCTGCACAACACTGTGGATTTACAGCACTTTGTTCAAATGCTAACACACTGCTGTCAAAACTGTGAACCACACATTCAAAACAGAAGAGATTTCAGCCTTGTGCCTTTCAAACATTGCAATTTCAGCTGAAAGGCTAAGCAGGTGTCTTGTTTTAGACTTGTTAGTGAACACACACATATACATATATATATATATATATATATATATATATATATATATATATATATATATATATATATATATATATATATATGTAACTCATTACTGTAATTCCGTAAATTACTACAGACTATTGAAGCAAACTGCTAATTTTCATTTACCTTAAAGAATTATGTTCTAAAAATGTAAATAAATCATGTGAAAGAATGTCACTCTTTTCTTTGAAGAAAATATTACTTTGTATGAAGTCACTGAAATTGTTCAAAATGTAAAGATGAAAAGTTTGTATTTTCTGTGTTGGTGTTTGATGCCAGTGTTTTACTCTCAGTGTGTCTGAGTGACAGTGTGTGTATCTCAGTGAGGGTTGTGATAGTGTTTGGCTGCACTGAGCCTGTTTTGAGTCATGTGTTAAGAGTTGTGTTGCTTGGAATGAGTTTTGCAGGTGATGTGAACGGTTTAGCTCAGGTGACTGTTGGTAGTGCAGACTGTAGTTAGAGTTTTGCACATATAGCTCCAGTTGTGCTCACTGTCGTTTAGCAATCGAAAAAAACTGTAATAGTAGTTACTTGAGTGTTAATGAAGAACTACCGATTAATAGCAGTAATTCCTTATTAGTTATGCAGTAAGTACGATACAGTATTCTAAAGTGTTACCAATAGTGTTATTCACTGTCTATATGTTACTATATTTCTGTGCTTCCAATTTAAAGGGAATGAATTGCACCCATTTTGGAAGCCATTACTCACATTATTCAGCATTTGCTGGAATCAATATTGGGTTTTTAGAACAACACGACCATAAAAATGTAGGCAAACAACTGAACAGGTGTCGACTCTAATTTCAGTTAAATGCAATGTGGACAGTAGGCCAGTGTTAGGATGATAAGGAAAGAATATGCCACTGCTTCGTTTACATTACGCCTCCACTGTCGTTTTGCTTTGTATTAAAAAAAAAAAAAAAAAAAAAAAATTCAGTTGGATAACAGTCACCGCCGCTCCATATTCACAGAGTTACACGCGATCACAAAAGTTAAAGTAAACGTGAGCGCGCATTCAAGCGCGGTTTAAATACCCCGCATTTTGAAAGCGGCTCCCTGATGAATACAGATATCCCTCAATATGAAAGCTATTTTAGGCTGGGCAGTGTAGATGTAACCATCTCTTAGCTCTGTATCAAAGAAAAATTTGGTCTTATTTGCACTTTGGTTGCACTTATTGTAAAGTGTTACCATAAAAATGAATAACTGTTTTCTCTTAATCTTATTAAGCACAAACAATAAGGTTTCATTTGTTAACATTAGTTAATGCACTGTGAACTATCATGAACTAACAATGAATGACTATTTTTATTAACTAACATAAACAAAGATTACAGTTTTTTTCGATTGCTAAACGACAGTGGGCACAACTGGAGCTACATGTGCAAAACTCTAACTACAGTCTGCACTACCAACAGTCACCTGAGCTAAACCGTTCACATCACCTGCAAAACTCATTCCAAGCAACACAACTCTTAACACATGACTCAAAACAGGCTCAGTGCAGCCAAACACTATCACAACCCTCACTGAGATACACACACTGTCACTCAGAACACACTGAGAGTAAAAACACTAGCATCAAACACCAACACAGAAAATACAAACTTTTCATCTTTACAGTTTGAACAATTTCAGTGACTTCATACAAAGTAATATTTTCTTCAAAGAAAAGAGTGACATTCTTTCACATGATTTATTTATATTTTTAGAACATAATTCTTTAAGGTAAATGAAAATTAGCAGTTTGCTTCAATACTCTGTAGTAATTGACGGAATTACAGTAATGCGAAATAAAAAAAAAGGTAGAAACTAAAAGTACATACCGTAATTCGAACAAATAATTGAGGGGCTAATCCTGCAAAATTGCAATCAGCAGTGTTTGAAAGGCACAAGGCTGAAATCTCTTCTGTTTTGAACGTGTGGTTCACAGTTTTGACAGCAGTGTGTTAGCATTTGAGCAAAGTGCTGTAAATCCACAGTGTTGTGCAGGTTGTGGTTAAAGTCATGGGATAAGTGTGTAGAGTTTTGAAAACTGTGTTCAAGCAATGAAAAACGAACTAGAGTTTGGTCCACATGAACTGCTGCTGTGCAGACTGTAGTTAGAGTTTTGCACATGTGACTCCAGTTGTGCCCACTGTCGTTTAGCAATCGAAAAAAACTGTAACTACTAAGGAATATGTGTTAACTAATCAGTATGTCATAGCGTTTTTTAATTGTGTTAAGTAACTATTAGTTAATCAGTAACTAATCAATTCAGTCATGCCTCCTGAAGAACTACGATTAAGTAACTACTAATTCAGCTTCAGGAGGAATAACTATTAAGTAACTATTAATGAACTGTGAAACTCAGTATCAGGTTATGGCCCTTTCTTCTTTACTACTAATGTTAGTTGATTTACTTAGATTTATGCCTACTGTACTGATATATATATATATATATATATATATATATATATATATATATATATGCTCTGCAAATATTGTTAAACATTCGTTCATTTGCGCCACTGTATGTTTCTGTCGGTGGGTGCTATAATGTTGCACGTCTTGCATCACATGCAGGTCAAAGTTTGAGCGCACACATGTAATATCTGTGAGTTTTGTGAGTTTTGCAAGAGAAAAGGGACTGGGATTCCAACTGTCAGCGGAGAGGTACATCGCTCTCGCATTATAACAATGCGCTGGCGACACTTAAACTAACACTGTAGATACCACATTAATGAACTGTAGAATTAGAAGAAAGTTGTTTATTCATTTATGTTTTTTAAATGAATGGTGAATTCTTCGTGTTTTTCCTCATGCTCGACCATTTCCGTGGATGGCGCTTGAGAATGTTAATTTTTTTATTCAAGTGTTGTCTGCAACCAGAAAATCAGGATGGATCCGTGACCTGCCAATACCTCAGGTATGTTTATGGCCTTATATATATTTTGTGTCTGTTTTTACTCAAGATATTTCACATTACTATTATAAAGTGATGCCAAATGAGTTCTTTATTTAAGGCAATGATCATTACCACATCATGCTCAAAGAATTACTTCAAACCCACTGATAATTAATAAGGAATTACCACATCATTCTCAAGGAATTACTAAGAACCTGGAACAGTATTCTAAAGTGAAAATATCCTTGTGCATAAGTAATAAAGTCTAAAGTAGTACTAACATAAAAAATGTAATTTTACTTTAAAAGATGACACATTTTAAGAACATTTACATTTATTGCAGTGTTAATAACATTTTCAAAAAAAACAAAAAAAAAAACATTCTATTTCCATATAACAAAACAATGAAAAAAGTGAACACTAAAACAAGAAAACAATACCAAAATTTTACATCAGATTACTAGGAACTTACCAAATATAACAACAGAAGACAGCAAATATGTGTATGCCTAAACTTCAGCTTTCAGCCAATGGTTCTCTAATACATCTAATTCATGTTATTTTATTCTGGCAAAGGTCAATAAGCATGCTATTCTTCTTTTTTTCCTCGATGATGCTTCGAAGTGTATCCACAACCGTTTTTCGATCCACCCCACACTTGTGGTACGACACATTGATGTCCTAAGACACGAAACGATCGGTTTTTGTGAGAAACCGAACGGTATTTATATCATTTTTTAACTCTAATACACCACTATGTCCAACTGCCTTCATCCTTCCATGACGGAAGTGATCTCTAGCACACGTTGAAGTCTACGCGCACGACATCACTTCCGTCATCAGAATGCAATTTGACCTTATTAACATGGAAGGATGAAGGCAGTTGGACATAGTGGTCTATTAGAGTTAAAAAATGATATAAATACCGTTCGGTTTCTCACAAAAACCGATCGTTTCGTGTCTTAGGACATCAATGTGTCGTACCACAAGTGTGGGGTGGATCGAAAAACGGTTGTGGATACACTTCGAAGCATCATCGAGGAAAAAAAGAAGAATAGCATGCTTATTGACCTTTGCCAGAATAAAATAACATGAATTAGATGTATTAGAGAACCATTGGCTGAAAGCTGAAGTTTAGGCATACACATATTTGCTGTCTTCTGTTGTTATATTTGGTAAGTTCCTAGTAATCTGATGTAAAATTTTGGTATTGTTTTCTTGTTTTAGTGTTCACTTTTTTCATTGTTTTGTTATATGGAAATAGAATGTTTTTTTTTTTGTTTTTTTTGAAAATGTTATTAACACTGCAATAAATGTAAATGTTCTTAAAATGTGTCATCTTTTAAAGTAAAATTACATTTTTTATGTTAGTACTACTTTAGACTTTATTACTTATGCACAAGGATATTTTCACTTTAGAATACTGTTCCAGGTTCTTAGTAATTCCTTGAGAATGATGTGGTAATTCCTTATTAATTATCAGTGGGTTTGAAGTAATTCTTTGAGCATGATGTGGTAATGATCATTGCCTTAAATACAGAACTCATTTGGCATCACTTTATAATAGTAATGTGAAATATCTTGAGTAAAAACAGACACAAAATATATATAAGGCCATAAACATACCTGAGGTATTGGCAGGTCACGGATCCATCCTGATTTTCTGGTTGCAGACAACACTTGAATAAAAAAATTAACATTCTCAAGCGCCATCCACGGAAATGGTCGAGCATGAGGAAAAACACGAAGAATTCACCATTCGTTTAAAAAACATAAAGAAATAAACAACTTTCTTCTAATTCTACAGTTCATTAATGTGGTATCTACAGTGTTAGTTTAAGTGTCGCCAGCGCATTGTTATAATGCGAGAGCGATGTACCTCTCCGCTGACAGTTGGAATCCCAGTCCCTTTTCTCTTGCAAAACGGGAGATATTACAAAACTCACAGATATTACATGTGTGCGCTCAAACTTTGACCTGCATGTGATGCAAGACGTGCAACATTATAGCACCCACCGACAGAAACATACAGTGGCGCAAATGAACGAATGTTTAACAATATTTGCAGTATATATATATATCAGTACAGTAGGCATAATTCTAAGTAAATCAACTAACATTAGTAGTAAAGAAGAAAGGGCCATAACCTGATACTGAGTTTCACAGTTCATTAATAGTTACTTAATAGTTATTCCTCCTGAAGCTGAATTAGTAGTTACTTAATCGTAGTTCTTCAGGAGGCATGACTGAATTGATTAGTTACTGATTAACTAATAGTTACTTAACACAATTAAAAAACGCTATGACATACTGATTAGTTAACACATATTCCTTAGTAGTTAATAGTAGTTACTTGAGTGTTAATGAAGAACTAAAGATTAATTCTGCAGTAATTCCTTATTAGTTATGCAGTAAGTACGATACAGTATTCTAAAATGTTACCACACTATTAGTAACCGTATGGCTTCTACAGTGTGTAACAAAGAGATGAACACTACAGCAGTGTTAAAAAATGACTTGGTCACTTACTGCTTTGCAGCAGTGTAGTAAAAATCAGATTCCTTTGTGAAAGAGAATCGGACTTCAGCTGGCAGATCGTAGGAAGCGTCGCAATCAATAACTTGGGGTGTGCCCTCAGCATACACGCGCCACCTGAGAGTGGAATATTAAAACATATTCAACATAAGGAATTTAATTTCACTGAATTTATTTTAATATGACACAGACACTTCGCTGTCACACCCGATGTGTATTGGTGTGCTGCCCACAAACCTAAATAACTTTTGTTGCTCTTCTAGCTGCTTCATCCGTTCTCTTTGGGCTATTGGGTTGGTGTCCTCGAACACAAGTAAAGCTGAAATGCAAATGCAAACATTAATTAAAAATCTAAATGTGTTTGTTTGCAAATTTTGTATGTATCATTACTTGATCATAGGACGACGACTTGTCATCCATGTAATTTTTTAATCATAGACACTTTCATTTTATTACAAATGTGCTTTATTTTACAGTTTTTTTACAGACGCTAGGACACATTTCTCAATACTTAGGTCACTTTTGCAAAACTCTTCACACAGTGAGCACAACAGAAGTCTATGTGAGCTAAACTGAGGATCAATTATCATTGCTTTGGCACAAAATGCAGTCAATGACCACATCTCTCAAATTTCATGAATTCGTTTCTCACTCAGACACAACAACTGCCAAAACTCTTTGTACGTACAGGCCAATTTGCACATGCTTACATACTGTTTTCAAAACTGTTAAACTTATGTTCAAAACAATAACACAATACAAAACTGAATAAGAGCAATTTGCTACATTTCTAAAGTAATATTTTAATGAAATATATTTTAAATCTTAAAATTAAATGCTATAAAAACAATTGAATTGTATCTGTATCAGTGGATGGTGTGTATACAAATTCTTGTATTTTGGAATTACTCAGTGCAAAAAAATAAAAATAAATAAACAACATAAAATATTGACGAACTCTGCATCGTCTGATTCATTCCAGTAACATTTATTGCAGTGAATTATAAACAGAGATGTGTCCTTGTTTTACACAAGAAAACATTGTATAATGCTACATGTTGTTAGTGTTTTTTAGGTCATTGTTTTGTGGGTGACAAAGTGTGTTTGTCGGCTGTCAACCTTTGCTAGTGTTCTGGAAGAATGAGTTGATTTGAGACCTGAATAAAGTGTTTTGGGAGTTGTAGTGCATTTTGGATGTGAAATGAACTGCTTTGCCAAGCTGAAAGTTGGTTAGGAGAACTGTGTGAAGAGTTTTGCAAAAGTGACCTAAGTATTGAGAAATGTGTCCTAGCGTCTGTTAAAAACTGTAAAAAGGCTAATGGTAGCATTAGTCAGTGTTCTGAGATACATAGTCTTTGTGAGAAAAAAACATGAATGACTGCATACAGTACATCTCTCTATCATATGAAGACACAAATGTTTGCTTAAAGGAATTCATCTGCAATGTACAAAAGTGTGTGTGTGTGTGTGTGTGTGTGTGTGTGTGTGTGTGTGTCCACGCAGTACATTTGCAAGACATCACCACTGAGCTTTCAAGTACACTGGTAAGTAAATGAGAATGTTTCCCATGGCCTTAACTGAAAGTGCCTACCTTTAGCTGGTCTTAAAACGAGCTTCTCGTTACAGTCAAGCCAGCAATAGCACGGAAACAAAATCTCGTCACCTTCTGGTGTGTTGACCAAGATCTTATCGCAGAACCACTGGTTGTCAAGATGCATAAACGGCTTGGAGTAGAGCTTGACAGATATGAGCTCTCCCAGGGACGCCTTACAGTTTATCTTAAATGTTCGCTCCTGCAGAGACATATTTATGAGGGCTTATTAGGGCCATTGTAGGTAATAATAATAATAATAATAATAATAATAATATGGGGTTGGGGGTATAAAATTCAGAGAGGAAACTGAGATTACAAAATCACAAATTTGTGTGAAAAAAAAAAAAAAATACAAATTTGCCAGAAAAAATCTTGGATATTCTGAAGTCACAAATTTGTGAGGAAAAAACTCTGAAAACTAGTGTCAAGGAACCACATGACTTTATATTAGAAGGATGTAGAGCTACCTCATCACGCCACAGACACAACCGTAAACATGTTAGTGAGGAGGTGCAACTAGTGTGGAACGTTCCTGGCCAGTAAAAACATCACATCGCTTCACTATGCATTCAACCTGAACCTGATCCACAGCCCGTGTCAAGAAGGCATCATCCAGAGAGCATCCAGGGTCAACGTTCACTCGATGGCTGAGGCAAGCTTTGAATGGAAGAAACAGCCTATAGCTCATGAATATGATTTGGATATTTATGAGAAGCTGCGAAGCGAGTGAAGCAATGTGGTTATTGTACTGCCCAGGCATCTTCTATACTAGTTGCACTTCCTCACAAATTTGTGACTTTATAATCACAGAATATTCAAGTTTTTTTCCCCCAAATATTCCCCCTCCTGCTCCATATTAATAGTAATATTATTATTATTATTTTAATATGTCATCGTACATTTAGGAAGATAATTTTAAGGTAAATATAAAATGCATTTTTTTAATCATTAGTCCATACAGCTTTTATACTCACTCTTTCAAATATCTTCCATTAAATGTAGCATTCTGATTAGCTTTTGAACCAAAACTCTTTTACTGTTGGTTTAATTGGGTGCACTTACCGATCCAGGCAAAAACCCCTTCAGGGGATTTAGATTCTTTTCTTCACTCTTAGCCTCACTTCCACGCAGTTGGATGTAGATGAGGCTAGTGGTGCCCGACAAGAGTGTCTTTCCTGTGTGCGTTGTTACTGTGTAGATCACCATGGCTGTTCTGCGAAGTAAAGGACAATGATTTTTAAGAAAAAATATGAACATGATGAGACCACCAATGAATGTATAAGTGAAAGAGAGAGAAAGAGAGAGAGAGAGAGAGAGAGAGAGAGAGATTCTCACCTGTAATTGTCAGAGAAGTCACAATGTAACTGCTGTAAGAAATGTAAAATCAGCTATTACTAGATTGATTGTAAAGAGAGAGCATTTTATGTCATGGAAATTAACACAAAAATGAAATACATTTTAACTGAACACTCTGTAGCAAAGATCTTTGAGAAAAGAAGTTTTATTACCAGGTTTTTGCCAAAACAAGGATCTTGCTCCTTTCAAAATTTCCTGAACAAGAAGAGGCCAAGAGCAGAAGACTCCAAGCATTTTATATCCTTCTTGTAATGTATGCATTTTCATCACTGTAATGACACCCAGTCTAAAAATGAATACCTACCTTTGTCCAAATAAGGAAACATCTTCAAACTTAAGTTTATGATTGGTTGCAATGTTTCTTGACACTGACATTTAATTTTTGAATTTGACTCTGCTCATGTCTTGCAAAATTCTGATTGTAAGAATTGAGCAACCTGGTTTGCCGTTGACAGAGGCATAATGCAAGCCCCAATCCTGAGGGGGGGTGGGGGTGGGTGTTTGCTAACTATAACCTGTGATAGTGATGGTAAAAACTCACTGCTCGCTGCCCATGATTCACAGTGCTTTCATTAAACAGAGGGCTAAACAATTAGACTGACGGATGGCTACCAACTATAGATGGTACTAGCCAACTTTCTTGCAGAAAATTGTATTAGTTTTTTTACGATTGCTTACACACTAAAATTAAAAATAACACACAGTTACTGAAACACTACACTCAAGGAGCAAAACCTCAGCCCAGATCTACACAACTATAAGCACATTCTCAGCCTGTAATGAAGAGTCAGTGGAGAGTGGATCCATTTGCAGTCTTTATTTAAAGCACAATAAATGCAACAGGGCAAAGACAATACCGTAGTCGGGGACAGGCGAGGGTTCAGGGCTGGCAGCAGGAATCAGAAATGGGTCACAGGCAATGGTCGAGACAGGCAGCAAGCAAACACAGATCAGAGTCCAGGCAGAGTTCAAGGTAAGCAGCAAAGGTTCAAATGAGATAAACAGTCCAGGCAGTAACGGGTAAACAGTCCACAGAAATAACGCTCAGAAATGATCACCTTAGCAAATCAAGACTTTGCGATGTAATGGAGTGTGTGAAGGGCTTAAATAGTGTGTGGCTGCGTCCGAAACCGCCTACTTCTCTACTATTTAGTAGGGGAAAAGCAGTAGGCGAGCGAATAAGTATGTCTGAAGCAAAAAGAGTAGGCGAAAATTACCTGCGTGACGTACTAATTCTCGCGAGATTCGGACGTGTGCCTACTTAAAGTGCGTCCGAAACCGCCTACTTACCTACTATATAATAGGGGAAAGCAGTAGGCGAGCAATTAAGTATGTCAGAAGCCTCAGTAATCATAAAATAGTAGTCGAGGAGTTCCCGGATGGCCTACTGCTTCCGCCCAGATTCTGAAGTATTCCTTGCTGGATACTTTTCTATCCCAGCAGGCCACGGGAGAGGATACGTCATAATCGAACACGGAGGAGAAAAGCGGCGCGGATGCTGTCAAATGTGAGTATTGAAAACCAAAAACACATTTGCTGAACTACTGTAGAGTAAACTGCTGAATGTGTTAAGACGCTAGACACTATTGTTGTGATTTTGCAGTAAAAACACGATTTATTATGTATAGATAACGGGATAAACACACCTTAATTCTCCAAAGTGGATTTACATATTCTAAACCATATACATCTTAAAGATGCTTACTAAATGTTTATTTAACATCTGACATGAACATCTTCTTCAAATATTATGACTTATGAGTGCTGGATTATGTATTATGAGTGATGTGTGTGTGCTATTATTCACTGTTGTCAACACTGTTTACATTATATGAATGAAAATAATGTAAATAAACAAATCTACAGTAACTACACATAAGTTTAATCTATTTTATTTGTCCATTAGTATTGTTAATAAATTAAGGAACATTTGTATTGGATAAGAAGTGAGTTAAAACATCATCAACATGTGAATGTAGATTTGAGCACATAAATCTCAGAGGAAACTTGAATCTTGTCTGATGTCTGGGGAATGATGCCATCAAAGGCTTTGAGTGTGGATACTACAGAAATGAATACAAAGTCTATTTAAATCTAAAGTCTAGTTTATTAGGGCCCGAGCACCGATGGTGTGAAGACCCTATTGGAATTGCTCAGCCAATTATTCTTCTTCTCCAAAATGAATCGCATTTTTGAGGGCCTAAACGTTCTCAAAAACTCATGAAACTTTGCACACGTGTCAGAAGTGGTGAAAATTTACATCTGATATGGGTTTCAGAATTAGGTGTGGCAAAATGGCTCGATAGCGGCACCTACAAAATTTAAATTAAGCGCCCTTCGTGCTACGTTTCACGTACAGTTATGAAATTCGGTAGACAGATGTAACAGCCCAATACCTACAAAAAAGCCCCCGGGGTGCAAAGTTTGTAAACCCAACAGGAAGTGAGATATTTTGAATTTTCTTTGCAAAATTTGTGCAGTTTTTGCCATTTCCAGACGTTGTACTTTAATGAACTCCTCCTAGAGCTTTAATCAGATCAACATCATATTTGGTCAGTCTAATCTAAAGGCCATTGTGACGTTAAATTGCGAAGATCTAGAGTTTTTGCTGAAAGGCGTGTCCATGGCGGCCTGGCAAAGTTCGATGTTTTGCCATGAAACAGGAAGTTGTTGTAACTCGGGCATACAATGTCTGATCTGCCCCAAACTTCACATGTTTTATTAGAGTCCTGACCTGAAGACATCTTCATAACAATATTCAGTTACAATCATAGCGCCACCTGCAGGAAACAGGAAATGACATGTTTTACACTGTGATTAACTCCTCATAGAGATTTAACTAGATCAACATCAAATGTTGTCAGTCTAATCTTAAGACCTTAGCAATGATAAATATCAAAGATCTTGAGTTTTCGTTGAAGGGCGTGTCCGTTGTGGCCTGACAAAGTCTGATGTTTCGCCATGAAAGAGGAAGCTGTTGTAACTCAGGCATACTATGTCTGATATGCTCCAAACTTCACATGTGTGATAAGAGTCCTGGCCTAAAGACATCTATATGCCAATATTCAGTTAGCCATAGCGCCACCTGCTGGCAACAGAAAATAGCATGCTTTACACTGTAATTCACTACCAGATTCACATTTCATTATGCCACGAAGTACCAAACATGCTAGAAACACGTTAAATCATGCAGCACTTGGCTGAGTGCTAATTTATGCGATTGACGCCACTAAAGAAACAGGAAGTTGTTGTAACTCAGGCATACAATGTCCAATCTGCTCCAAACTTCACATGTTCGATAAAAGTCCTGGCCTGAAGACATCAACATAGCAATATTCAGTTACGGTCAAAGCGCCATCTGTTGACAGCAGGAAGTGTGGCATTTCGAAATGACTTTGGCATAATTCTCCTGTATTCACTCGCTTACATGCATGTTGCCCACTGTTCACTGTTTTCCTGAGGCCAAAGGGTGGCGGTGAGCCCGGGTGCGAGGGCCCTTTCATCGCTGCTTGCAGCTTTAATTTTAATTATTGGAATTTAAACAGACTTATTACAGCACTTTTCTGATTCTTGATGTCTGTGCATTTGCTTCAGAGCTTTGGTGGAGCAGGACCTGCAAGAAAAGCTGACGACAGTATTTGTTAGAAAAAAAAGAGGAAAACCTGAAACAAAATAAAAATATATATAAAGTAAGTAACAAAATATAAAGTAAGATCATTTTGTTATTTCTAATACAGAAATCAAATGACACTGTGCTGTTAAAATGACTGCTTTTGTATTATATTTGTGCATTATTGTAGGATGTGAATGTCCTCAGACTGGTGAGAGCACTGAGGATGGAGAGACACAGATCCTGGGAATGGTTCAGTGTTATGGACGAGATCCTCCATCACTCCTCCTTTCAAGTGACTCAATCAAGGACACACTGGAGGAGACGCTGCAGAGATCGAACCAGCAACCTTCTGCTGACCAGCTCAGTGGTTTAGACCACCACACCACAAAACTAATGAAGCCATGACAAGAATTAGCAATTGAAAAATATGAAATGAAATATGCAAGAAACAGAATGCTGACATGAATTAATTGTAAAATGTTTTAATCTGCTGATGGAGAGCACATGAATGTTTGCAGCAGCAGATTGTCCCGCACATCTTCTCCCACTCCTGCTCCAAGGTTGAGGGGTTCAGGGGTCCATCTTCATCATCATCATCATCTTCAGCAGTGAGGAACATGATGATGAAGGTGTTCATCAGCTGCTTGATCAGAATAAAGCTGCAGAATTGGCACATCTGTGTTGAGATGACAGCAGGACTGTAAATACCTGATTGTTAGATCAATACATTTGAATAAAGCTTTGTTTCGTGTGTTGTTGACTTGTATATGCATTTATTTGTCATTATTACTTTTATTAATTCTTTACTTATTAATTATGCTATTATCAGTAAATGTATATATTTTAATAAGCAATGAATTAATACATGAATTGACTGTAAATGGAGATGTATTCACATCAGCTGTATTTGTCTAGTGTGTGTTCATGCACAGCTGTCACAACTAAACATTACATTTTGCTTGTTTTATTAAAGAAGTAAAATGAAAAGTAATATAATTAAGTTTTGGTCAGCATTTATCATCATTATTGTGTGTAAGTGTTGGGGTGTGTTAGAAAAGCAGTTCATTCTGGTGTAATCTTAATTTTTACGAGATCTTCGAGCAGCTGCCTGATGTCTTCTTTGGCTTCAGACATCGCTAACACTGAGGAAAACCGCACTAGGTAGGGTTCAGTTACTGGTGCTGTGAGGTGTTGGTGCACCTGTTGCTCATATCTTTATTTTTATTGCAGGATCTACAATTTACATACAAGATCATGGAAAATACCATAGTGTATCTTTAACAATGAACAATAATAATGACAAAAAAAAAAACAAATATGGGTTTGTATACATCATAGTTTGCGATTATATACACAGACATAAAGCATGATGACAAGATTAAATATTTTGAATATATCATAATGCATAAAAGTTATTTATTTTTAATTTATAAGCCTGAGGGATGAAACTAAGCTAATTCAACAAGAAAAAGAGGAAAACAAATGAGATTTATGCCACCTTTGCTTGTGGATGGACATTTTTGCATATAAAATAAAGAAATTAACAATATATTCACGCGAATTTGGGTTTTTGTAACAAAAAATAAATCACATTAGTCACTCATATCTTTTCAGTTGTTGCGCTTGCGATAACGTCGTAGGTCACATGATAACGTCAACATGGCGGATTATTCTCGGATCTCATTCATACTCAACGAGATTTGGCTGTTAAGTACCTACTCTTTTAGCGCTCGTTAAGTAAGTACTTATTGAAATTAAGTACCTACTCATTGAGTAGGCGGTTTCGGACGCAGCCTGTGTGTGATGCAGTGCAGGTGGATGTGTAATCAGTCCCAGGAATATCCAACAGTCAATATTCCGGTGATGGCTCCCTCCGGTGGTCCGGAGGACGAGTCAAATTAGCCTCATTCATGACACAGCCTCACACTTTTTGCAGATCTCTACACACATTGTTTTGCACAACCCTACACACATTTCTCTACATTAGACACTGAAATCTAGACACTGCTGTCTAAAATACCACCCTAAATCAATTGATCAAACACAGGTCTGCAGACACTCAGGTGCTTAACTGTAAACTCAAAAATCAGGTGTAAGTACTATAAAAAGGCAAAATGTGAGTTTCTGTGTCTTCAACAAAATGAAAGGCAATGTTGCCGTAAGAGGGAGAAACATCATCTTGAATGTCCCGGGTCAACGCAGTGTTAACATCACAATATATGTTACAATCACGCAGAAGTGGTCCTCCACCAGCATGCCAACTTAGACCCTTACAACACGGCCCACATATTCACATTTTAGACAGACTGCACAAAATCATCACAGCAGAAGACCAAATGGATGCAGAGCAGATGAGATACACTGTCATATGAGACAATGTAAATTTCCACCTATCTGCTCTGGTCCAAAACTGGTTTCATTAGCGTCCACAATTTTCACTTCAATATCTCCCACCATACTGTCCCTTCCTTAAACCCACTGAGGAGGGGTTTTTTATGTTGTTGTTGTTGTTTTTTGGCATGGAGGGTTTACAATCTCCAGCCCTATGTCAGGATGTGCCTCATTCAAGCCATGGAGAAGACCTGACCTAACTGATGCAGGGTCTGTGCAATAATGGATTCACCATTCAAAAAGATTCTTCCCTCGCTGTCTTGCGTGAGAGGACATCACCTGAGATGTGGATGAAGTGGCCAGATCCAGCTACAGTGGGTATGGAAAGTATTCAGACCCCCTGAATTTTTCACTCTTTGTTATATTGCAGCCATAGGCGCCGAAATGGTCGAGCACCCACAGAAAACTTACGAGATATTCTCCATGGATTTTAACAAGTAAAAAATCGATTGCCAATAGGCATATATATATATATATATATATATATATATATATATATATATATATATATATATATATATATGGCAAAAGTCGAGAGCGCATTCAGTGTTGAGCGAGCACAAATCTCTCAACTCGCAGTCAGATTTCCTTCACTCTCGCGCTCGCTCAGAACTCAAACTGTCCTTGCCCTGTCCCTAAAACGGTCTTCTTTCCTGGATTTAAAGTTGCCAGAAGCTTTTAATCACCTGAGTTTCATAACTGACTGACGAAATAACACAATAGGCTACCTTTAGGTAATGTTACTGATCATCAGATTTCAGCGAGAGCACGACAACACTCATGAAGAGAATATGCTTGTTTTGGGTCGAATTCAAATTAAACATCCAGTTGACATTCATTTGAGTTAAATAATAAGCGATCTGGCGCTGGAATGTGTTGTTTTTTAAATGCTGTGTTGCTGCTGTTATAAGTGGAGGAACGGTCTCTTGTGTAGGCCTAACAAGTGCGTCAGTCTATTGCGATTTGCTAGACTCTTCTTTTCAGCGAAGTTACTATCAAAATGCACACAAAACTTATTTGATCTTAATGAGAAAAAAAACTACTCGAGGGCGGATTCGAACCACTGATAATTAGAGCACGGTTGAACTTCTGACTCTAAAAACAAAAATTCTACTGCGAGACCAATGGGGAACACGAGAATTAAGTGCGGATTAGTCTAAAATATAATATTAGTACGATACAAATGTTGTAACGTAGCTGTAAGAATGAAACTATATGGGGGGGGGGGAGTTACTGGGCACCCACCGGCAGAAACATAAATCGGCGCCTATGATTGCAGCCATTTGCTAAAATCATTTAAGTTCATTTTTTTCCTCATTAATGTACACACAGCACCCCATATTGACAGAAAAACACAATTGTTGACATTTTTGCAGATTTATTAAAAAAGAAAAACTGAAATATCACATGGTCCTAAGTATTCAGACCCTTTGACACTCATATATTTAACTCAGGTGCTGTCCATTTCTTCTGATCATCCTTGAGATGGTTCTACACCTTCATTTGAGTCCAGCTGTGTTTGATTATACTGATTGGACTTGATTAGGAAAGCCACACACCTGTCTATATAAGACCTTACAGCTCACAGTGCATGTCAGAGCAAATGAGAATCATGAGGTCAAAGGAACTGCCTGAAGAGCTCAGAGACAGAATTGTGGCAAGGCACAGATCTGGCCAAGGTTACAAAAAAATGTCTGCTGCACTTAAGGTTCCTAAGAGCACAGTGGCCTCCATAATCCTTAAATGGAAGACGTTTGGGACGACCAGAACCCTTCCTAGAGCTGGCCGTCTGGCCAAACTGAGCTATCGGGGAAGAAGAGCCTTGGTGAGAGAGGTAAAGAAGAACCCAAAGATCACTGTGGCTGAGCTCCAGAGATGCAGTCGGGAGATGGGAGAAAGTTGTAGAAAGTCAACCATCACTGCAACCCTCCACCAGTCGGGGCTTTATGGCAGAGTGGCCCGACGGAAGCCTCTCCTCAGTGCAAGACACATGAAAGCCCGCATGGAGTTTGCCAAGATGGTGAGAAATAAGATTCTCTGGTCTGATGAGACCAAGATAGAACTTTTTGGCCTCAATTCTAAGCGGTATGTGTGGAGAAAACCAGGCACTGCTCATCACCTGTCCAATACAGTCTCAACAGTGAAGCATGGTGGTGGCAGCATCATGCTGTGGGGGTGTTTTTCAGCTGCAGGGACAGGACGACTGGTTGCAATCGAGGGAAAGATGAATGCGGCCAAGTACGGGGATATCCTGGACGAAAACCTTCTCCAGAGTGCTCAGGACCTCAGACTGGGCCGAAGGTTTACCTTCCAACAAGACAATGACCCTAAGCACACAGCTAAAATAACGAAGGAGTGGCTTCACAACAACTCCGTGACTGTTCTTGAATGGCCCAGCCAGAGCCCTGACTTAAACCCAATTGAGCATCTCTGGAGAGACCTAAAAATGGCTGTCCACCAACATTTACCATCCAACTGGAGAACTGGAGAGGATCTGCAAGGAGGAATGGCAGAGGATCCCCAAATCCAGGTGTGAAAAACTTGTTGCATCTTTCCCAAAAAGACTCATGGCTGTATTAGATCAAAAGGGTGCTTCTACTAAATACTGAGCAAAGGGTCTGAATACTTAGGACCATGAGATATTTCAGTTTTTCTTTTTTAATAAATCTGCAAAAATGTTAACAATTCTGTGTTTTTCTGTCAATATGGGGTGCTGTGTGTACATTAATGAGGAAAAAAAATTAACTTAAATGATTTTAGCAAATGGCTGCAATATAACAAAGAGTGAAAAATTTAAGGGGGTCTGAATACTTTCCGTACCCACTATAGGCCAAGAGATGATGCTTAGGTGTTTTTTCTATTTTTTTTTTATTATTTATTTAAAATAATGTTTTTTGTTTTGTCTCCACAGATATTTTTGTTTGTGTAATATATTCTATTTAGAATATGTTTTGATTTCAGTGCAAAATGTAACCTTTGGAAAGGCATTGATGTATTGAATGGTTTTACAATGTGGTGAGAAATAAATATTTTGTGCAGTACTGATCTTGTTTTTTTTTTTGTTTGTTTGTTTTTTTGTTTTTTTTATATATTCATGTACTTTACTCTAACAATATCTCTGAAAAAAAAATCAAACCCAGACTATATCATTAGAAAAGTATAAAAGTTACAAGTGTTTAAGATTGAGCACAGCAGTGTGTAAATGAATCAAACAGATTGTATGAACCATGTGTGTTCCACACGGTGTCAAAGTTGGGTTTTGTTAAGTTAATGTAAAGTTTTGAATGAAGTGTTTCATTTTGCAAAAGACCTGAGGTGTTTTCTGCTAACTTGTGTGTGTGGATCTGTGAATTGTGTGTAGTGTTTTGACAAAATGAGCCTTGTTTTTAAAATTGTGCTTAAGAAATCATAAAAAACTAACTGCAGAGGCTGTTTTAGGCAGTTGAAAAAAGAGGAAGTCTTATCTGACCACAGCTCAAATTTTGACCTCTTTTTAACTGAAATTAGAGAGAGAAAAGAAAGCTTAGTTAATTAAACATAAGTTTCTTACAAAGTACAGTACATATTCATAACAAAGCATCCAGTACACATGGTACAGATTTTCTATTGTAAGATTCATTAAACACTTAGTAAAGCTCTTCAGTTATCAAAAGAAGTCTTCATTCAGTCAGTTTTGGGGACACTTGACATTTGATATTAAACAGTGTTGTGATCTGCCTGCATTGACACCATTGTATGCGAACTGAACTGAGCTGGATGATCACATCACTGTTTACTCCAGTGCTGATATAGATAAATTAACTAAATTAATTATTATTGATTCTTACATAGGAATGAATCAATACTGAATTTACTTAAGATGGATACTGACACCATTTTCTTTAAGAGCTGCTGTGCAGCCAAAATTATATTACAGTTATCACTGTAAAGCTGCTTTGACACAATCTGCATTGTAAAAGCGCTATATAAATAAAGGAGACTTGACTTAAAGTACTTCAGTCTGTGTGCTTTGAATTTATTGGTAGCACTTTATTTTACAGTACGTGTACATTCCTGGTACATATATAGTAATTATGCTATACGTACAGGTAAAAGAGTGGTAACACAAGGTACTTACCTGACATGTATGTACATGGAAACTAATAAGAAACACTGCTGTATTTTCCAATGGTACATACATGGTAATTACTTTGTACCTATAGTGTTGGGTAATAACAAGTGCTTACTTATAGTGTCCGTATATGGTAACTAACAGACACATTACTGTACTTACTAATGGTATGTACATAGTAACTACGTAGTACTTATGGACAATTGTGGGTAATAACAGGACCCTCCCCAACCTAAGTAATGTATAACTTACACATTAACTAACTGGCATATTCACTAGTACATTCATAGTAAGTACATGGAAATAGGACTGTAAAATAAAGTGCATTCTTGTACATAAACATTACATAGGAATTACCAGCTCTTACAGTGGCCAGTTGCATAAACTGCTTAGACTAGTCTTAAAACTAAAGTCATCTATTTTTTTCTTCAAGACTGGTACTAACTTTGTAAAGTCAGTTACATAAAAAGGTAGATCAGTCTAATCAGAAAAGTAAGACTGATTAGCCCTAACTAAGTGCTAGTTGGTCAAACTAGATCTTAAGTCACAGTCTTAACTTGGAGGCTAAGTTTATGCAACCGGCCACAGGTGTAACTTACACATTAACTATTTGGTATATTCACTAGTACGTCCATAGTAAGTACATGGAAATAAGACTGTAAAATAAAGTGCACCCTTGTAAATAAACATTACATAGGAATTACCAGCTCTTTAACCGTTGTAATAATAAGCTTAAGCATATTAATTAGTAAGGACTGCAAAGTAAGATGCACTATTGTGGAGAGCAATTTATTATTAACAGTGCGTAAAACACTAATTCAAGTACATAAATAGTGCAGCAAAACAATTACTTCATTTCTTGAGAATGTTGTTTTTTAAATGGCATCAGTGGGAAAACACTATTTGGTAAGCCTCTGTTTTGTACTGTTGTTAACATGCACACACTGTAAGTAAGTGTCTGCTATGTGTGTCCACACTAGTCTGTGAGTACAACATAGTTACCATGTATATACCACTACTAAGTACATTAATGTGTCTTACTAGTTGCCACACATAAGTGCCTGTTATTACCCACACTTGTCCATATAAGTACAACATAGTTAACATGTACAAACCATTAGTAAGTACAGTAATGTGTCTGTTAGTTACCATATACGGACACTATAAGTAAGCACCTGTTATTACCCAACACTTGTCTATAGGTACAAAGTAATTACCATGTATGTACCATTGTAAAGTACAGCTGTGTTTCTTATTAGTTCCCATGTACATACATGTCAGGTAAGTACCTTGTGTTACCACTCTTTTACCTGTACGTACAGCATAATTACTATATATGTACCAGGAAAGTACACGCACTGTAAAACAAAGTGCTACCAATTTATTTAATACACAAGTTCCACAATTTGAGTTGAATCACTGAAATAAATGAACTTTTATATGAAATTCTAATGTATTGAGATGCACCTGTAGTTTAAGAGTGCTAAAAGAGTAGGCACTTAACAGCCAAATCTCGTTGAGTATGAATGAGATCCGAGAATAATCCACCATGTTGACGTTATCACGTGACCTACGACGTTATCGCAAGCGCAACAACTTAAAAGATATGAGTGACATGTTTAATTCTTCTATCTGTAAATATCTTGATATTGATTAAATTGCTTATTTTGTGGTCTTGTTGAAGACACAGCTGCCAGTAATTTTGTAATTGTAGTACAATTAATATATATATGGGTTAATTTAAAGTTCTTATATTTTTAACTACTAATGTGATTTATTTTTTGTTACAAAAACCCAAATCCGCGTGAATATATTGTTAATTTCTTTATTTTATATGCAAAAATGTCCATCCACAAGCAAAAGTGGCATAAATCTCATTTGTTTTCCTTTTTCTTGTTGAATTAGCTCTAGTTTCACCCCTCAGGCTTATAAATTATAAACAAATAAATAACTTTTATGCATTATGATGTATTCAAAATATTTAATCTTGTCATCATGCTTTATGTCTGTGTATATAATCTCAAACTATGATGTATACAAACCCATATTTGTTTTTTGTCACTATTATTGTTCATTGTTAAAGATACAACCAAGATATTTTCCCTGATCTTGTATGTGTTACAGTAGACTGGAGACAGACACAGATGTAACAGGTAACGGTTGCTTTATTAGACCACAGTAGAGCAGGGTGAAACACACAGGTGAGTGAACTGGTTGCAGATAGACTTGAGCAGGTAATATGTGGTATATTTACTGTCCTTTTCTTTGCAGGTAGATACACACTGGAGCTTGGAGATCGCTGGAGAACTTGGGAGCTGACGGGAACACACTCACACAGCAGACGAGGCACACAGAAGGAAGAGACACGCTGGAGACAGGTGAGTATGCGAAGAGGAGTCCTTGAGGTAAGCATAGCATTGAGGGTATGCGAACGAGACCGGACGTGGAGTGCTGTGTACGTGTGTGCTTTATAGTGCTGTTGATGAGTAGAGTGATGAGGTGCAGGTGGCGGTGATCAGTACTCTGGAGAAGGTGCGCGCTGTGATTGGGTGATGTTGGAACCTGACGTGTCTGTGACAGTACCCCCCCCCTCCACAGCCCGCTCCAGAGGGCCGAAGACCCCGACGCCGTGTGAGCCGAGTGAATGGTGGGAGTGCGTCGTGTCCGTGGAAGGTAGAGCAAGCCAGGTGGACAGCCCGGCGGAGGGTTCGTGGAGGCATTGGAGGAGGGAATGGTCTCTTCTGACCAGGTGATAGGGCTCACGATGAGAGAGCTAGGGATGATGGGTTCCGGTTCCTCAGTCTTTTCCTCCGGAGCATGTAGGCGGGAGAGAGCGTCTGCTTTCACATTTTTAGTACCAGGACGAAAGGAGATAGTGTAGTTAAAGCGGGAGAAGAACATGGCCCAGCGAGCTTGTCTAGGGTTCAATCTCTTTGCTGAACGAAGGTATTCAAGGTTTTTGTGGTCCGTCAGTACCAGGAACGCGTGTTTGGCTCCCTCCAGCCAATGCCTCCACTCTTCCAAGGCAAGCTTGACCGCAAGAAGTTCCCTGTCACCGATGGAGTAGTTGACTTCCGCCGGGCTGAGCTTGCGGGAGAAGAAGGCGCATGGATGGAGTCTACTTGGCGTCCCCTGCTGCTGCGATAACACCGCTCCCACTCCAGTAGTAGATGCGTCCACTTCAACGATGAACTGTTTTTCTGGGTCTGGATGTACGAGTAAGGGAGCAGTGGTGAAGGCTTCCTTGAGCTGGTTAAAGGCGTTGGTGGCCGCCGGGGTCCAGGACAGAGACTTGGGCTTATTGCGGAGCAGGCTGGTAAGTGGATGGGCGATGGAACTGTAACCTTTGATGAATCGTCTGTAGAAGTTGGAGAAACCGAGGAAACGCTGGAGTTCTTTTATGGTGGTGGGTTCTGGCCAGTTGGTAATGGATTCCACCTTCCTCTCGTCCATCCGGATGCCACTGTAGTCGATGTTATAGCCCAGGAATGAGACGGAAGGTTGGTGGAATGAACATTTCTCAGCCTTGAGGAACAGGTGGTACTGACGTAGACGGGTGAGGACCTCCGCAACGTGTTGGCGATGTTCGGCCTGGCTCCGGGAGTATATGAGTATGTCATCGATGTAGACTAGGACAAAGCGGTGGAGAAACTCCCGGAGCACCTCATGTATAAAGTCCTGGAATACGGAGGGGGCGTTGACCAGTCCATACGGCATGACCAAGTATTCGTAGTGGCCAGTAGGAGTGATGAAGGCGGTCTTCCACTCGTCCCCCTCACGTATCCGGATGAGGTTGTAAGCGCTGCGGAGGTCCAGCTTCGTGAACACAGTGGCACCACGGAGATGTTCCAGGGCCGCTGGGACGAGAGGAAGGGGATACCGGAATTTAACAGTTATCTTGTTGAGTGCACGGTAATCAATACATGGCCGCAAGCCTCCGTCCTTTTTGGCCACAAAGAAGAAACTGGAAGCAGCAGGGGAAGTAGACGGCCTGATGTAACCTTGGGCGAGGGCTTCCTTGATGTAATCCTCCATGGCCTTCTCCTCCGGGATGGAAAGAGGGTAGATCTTTCCTTTTGGCACTGGTTCACCCGGAAGCAAGTCGATGGCACAATCCCATGGCCGGTGTGGAGGCAGCTTGGAAGCCCGTTGCGGGCAAAATACGTTGCTGAAGGGGGCGTAACACTTGGGGATTTCGACGGAGCTTTGTTCAACTGGACTTTCGATGGACGTGGCGCAGAGAGAGAGGTCAGGTGATGGAGATGGTGGAATAGGCAGTTCCAGGCAGTTCCGTCAAACAGCGGGTGAAGCAAGTGTCGCCCCACTTCAGAATTTCGCCCGTCTTCCAGGAGATGGTCGGGTTATGCTGCTCCAACCAGGGGCGCCCCAGAACCACGTCAGCGGTGGAGTCCTCCAGAACCAGCAGATGAGCCTCCTCTTGATGAAGTAAGCCGACTTGGAGGGTCACAGGTCCAGCCACTGTGCGGACGCGCTTACGGCTCAGGGGTCGGCCGGTTATGGAGCAGATCTTGTAGATGGTCGGAGACGGAGTGGTCTTGATACGTAGCTGGCGACAGATGGCACCTGAGACGAAGTTGCCGGCGGACCCCGAGTCGATGAGCGCGACCACTGTAAGGGAGACATTGGCGGCAGTAAGATTGACGACAGTAGTGAGTGGTTTCATATTGCGAGTAGCAGGAATAATGGCACTCACCAGGGGTCGCGGCGGTCGTGTGGGGCATGCAGCAATCACATGCCCCGGTTCACCACAATAGAGACAGAGATGAAGGGTCAGCCGGCGACGGCGTTCTTCAGGGGATAGACGAGAGTTTTCTACTTCCATGGGTTGCTGGGCTGGTTCTGGAGTGCTGACGGGTTCGGATCGGCAGAGTGGCACGTTGGAGAGGGACTGGTCCTGGTGCTCTTGGAGGCACGCCTGCATGCGAGTGGCGCAGCGGATGGAGAGCTGGATGAACTTTGAGTCCTCGCATGCAGTGAGTTGCTGCAGCCGCACCCGAGGTTCTAATCCTTAACGATAGGTTGTTATCAGGGCTTGTTCGTTCCATCCGCTGAGTGCTGCAAGCGTTCTGAATTGCAAAGCATAATCGTAAATGGACATTGATCCTTGTCTTAAATTGTAAAGTTTCTCACCAGCTGAAGAGTCCGTGATCGGTTTCCCGAACACTTCCTGGAAGTGGGAAATAAGCGCTGAGTAGGATTGGGTTACAGCGCCCCGCTGGGACCAGATGGAATCGGCCCACTTCAATGCTTTGCCGCTGAGCTGAGAGATGATGAACGCTATCTATGAGGTGTCACTCGGGTACAGGTGCGGCTGCATCTCCAGGACCAGTGTGCATTGCAGCAGAAACCCGCTGCAATCCTCCGCCGATCCTGAGTAGGGCGCCGGTTTGGCCATGAGACTGGCGTATGGCGGCAGTGAAGGAGGACTGTTGACATCCGCGGTGGTGTTCGCTGGTGCTCGTGCAGGTGAAGGGACAGTAACTGGAGATGATGGCGGTGGATGGGTGGTTAAGGTGCGCCGAAGCACATCCACCAAATCCTGAAAGGAGTCGGGCTGGCTCATACTGGGTCTGCGGTGTTGGTCCGGTCTTCTGTTACAGTAGACTGGAGACAGACACAGATGTAACAGGTAACGGTTGCTTTATTAGACCACAGTAGAGCAGGGTGAAACACACAGGTGAGTGAACCTGCAGATAGACTTGAGCAGGTAATATGTGGTATATTTACTGTCCTTTTCTTTGCAGGTAGATACACACTGGAGCTTGGAGATCGCTGGAGAACTTGGGAGCTGACGGGAACACACTCACACAGCAGACGAGGCACACAGAAGGAAGAGACACGCTGGAGACAGGTGAGTATGCGAGGAGGAGTCCTTGAGGTAAGCATAGCATTGAGGGTATGCGAACGAGACCGGACGTGGAGTGCTGTGTACGTGTGTGCTTTATAGTGCTGTTGATGAGTAGAGTGATGAGGTGCAGGTGGTGGTGATCAGTACTTTGGAGAAGGTGCGCGCTGTGATTGGGTGATGTTGGAACCTGACGTGTCTGTGACAGTATGTAATTGTAGATCCTGCAAAAAAAATAAAGATATGAGCAACAGGTGCACCAACACCTCACAGCACCAGTAACTCAACCCTACCTAGAGCCGTTTTCCTCAGTGTTAGCAATGTCTGAAGCCAAAGAAGACATCAGAAGCTGCTCGAAGATCTCCCCTTTGGAGAAGACTGATTTTATACTCAAAAAATTTAAGTATAAACTACTTAAAATTAAGATTACTCCAGAATGAATTGCTCTGCTAGCACATCCCAACACTTACACACAATAGTATTGATAAATGCTGACCAAAACTTAATTATATTACTTTTCATTTGACTTCTTTAGTAAAACAAGCAAAATGTAATGTTTTGTCACAACACAGCTGTGCATGAACACACACGAGACAAATACCCCTAGTGAAAAAAAAGTATACTAAGTATACTTGCAGCAAGACTAATTATTAGTATATTTCAAGTGTGTTAATGATTAGTTCATTTAAAGTGTGCTATTTTGAAACAACTAATTTTGTACTAAGTATATTTAAGTTGAAATTAAGTAGTATTAAAATACAACTTTAAGTATATTTAGTATACTTATGTGTACTAAATTGGAACAACTTCAAGTATACTTAGTACACTTTAAGTATATGTCTGTGTAGGGACTAATTACATGCTTGATTAGTGATATTAAAGTGTACTTAATTTGTGTTATAAGTATACTTCATTTGTGTTAAAAGTATAATTTTTTGTTATAATATACTTTGCATTATAAGTATACTTTATTTGTGTTATAAGTATACTTTTATTTGTGTTATAAGTATACTTTATTTCTGTTATGAGTACACTTTGTGTTATAAGTACACTTTATTTGTGATTTAAGTACATTACAAAACACAAGCAATATACACTGAATATATTATAGTATATACTGTATGCTCAGTACCTTTGGCTTATTCCAAATATTAAACATTACACACTTTGCAGTCAATAACTATACACTTTGTTATTACTTCTACTTTGTATAATATAGTCAACATTTGAAGCGGATCAAAACCATTAATCAAAGTTGTCCTAACTTTTTTGATCCACTTCAAATGTTGACTACTGTACTTTGAATTACATAATCTCACACAATACAGTTGTGCTACTATTTAAATACAGTTTAACACATTTTCCCAAAGTTGAATGCATTTGTTTTCAAGGCCACTAAATTAAATTAAATATAAGAACATAATGAAGAGACATATTTCATTGACAAATCCAATGGTTTTTATTTAAACTTAATATAGATTCAGCAAAACTTACCATGTTTTTCATTAAAGAAAAAAAAATATTGGACCATGGTGACCCTCTATACACAAATACAAATTACACATTATATTCCATGTTCTGATGAGCTTCTCATTATTGTGTCTGATGGCACAATGATGACCGCAGAGACTCGTGAAGAACAGCATCTGTTGACAGAATATACCAAAGATATAAGACAGCATGTTCAACTCTTTATTCACGTTTACAATAGTCTGTCTAAATCCTACATTGAACCAATACTATTTTTGAACAGTAAATGAGGATTAGCAGCAGGGAACTGTATCAGAATGGCATGTCGATGTTGTTTTCGGTACATAGTCAAGCATAAAACACTTTATGAATTAATATCGTACAGAATACGGGCCGATTTGACCAATCATATATGAATGTTTTGGTGCTGCATACAAACATGTGCCATAAAACACCACACAAAAACTCAAAAAGGAGATATCAAGCCGAAATATCGCTCTCCGTTTGTTAAAGAAAATAAAATAAAGTTTGTTAACTGGTAGACTACAACTCACCTCCCAATAGCAGCACTTTTCTCCGGTTCTTTCAGGATCGCGTAGGCCATTAGATTAGCCGGTTGTCGTCGCCATCACGGTCAGGCTGCGATGTCACTTGATTGAACTGGTCAGAATCCCCAAGATTGAGCGATGTATTGCGCTTTCAGTGTTTTATTAAATAAATTATACATTGCGACATTATACTTCACCTGAGTGACTGAGCGAGGGGATTCAGACGACGACCGTGACGTCAGCAGCTCTGATTGGCTGAAGGCAGTGAGCAACAAAATCTGATTGGTCACAGACCAAGTTGAAGAGACATTTGAATTCCGATAAGTTTAACCACTCGACATATTTTTTCGCATTACTTGTGCTGCTGGTGTGTTGTTTAATATAGATTTGTGTGTACGATTGTAAAATGATTCTGCCAGTGTAAACTTAATAAACATTTACACTTATTTGGAAATTGTATAGGCTACACTGCATATACTAAATGGGCTTGTAATGCATTCATACTGAAATAAATAGCACAAGTAATATAATGAATTCCAAGGATGAAGAAGTAAACTTAAAAAAATATACTCAAATTTAACATTAGATACACTACAACTTCAGGATATTAAATAATGTATTTTTTAAATATACTTTCAGTGCATTGTTACAATGAACATTTTCAGCACACTGTTAAAATATACCTCAAATATATTTTTATAAAGTGCAAATAAATACACTTTTAAAAAATAAACTGAATTTACACTTCAAGTATATTTTTCTAAAATATATTTTTAGAAAATATACTAAAGTACAATTATTTTAAAGTGTGTTAAAAGTTGCATTGTGAAAATATGATACTAATATACTTTTTATATATTTAATGATAGTACATTTTTTGTTAGTATATTTGCAGTGTACTATAGAAAAAGGGAATATATTTAAAATACAATAAAGTATACTTTTTTTTCACTAGGGACAGCTGATGTGAATACATCTCCATTTACAGTCAATTCATGCATTAATTCATTGCTTAAAATACATAAATTGACTGATAATAGCATAATTAATAAATAAGTAAAGGATTAATAAAAGTAATAATGACAAATAAATGCATATACAAGTCAACAACACACAAAACAAAGCTTTATTCAAATGTATTGATCTAACAATCAGGTATTTACAGTCCTGCTGTCATCTCAACACAGCTGTGCCAATTCTGCAGCTTTATTCTGATCAAGCAGCTGATGAACACCTTCATCATCATGTCCCTCACTGCTGCTCTTCTCAATGGAGACATCAGTGATCCAGAGAATGAGGAAGATGATGATGATGATGATGATGATGATGATGGACCCCTCAACCTTGAAGCAGGAGTGGGAGAAGATGTGCGGGACAATCTGGCTGCTGCAAACATTCATGTGCTCTCCATCAGCAGATTAAAACATTTTACAATCAATTCATGTCAGCATTCTGTTTCTTGCCATATTTCATTTCATATTTTTACAATTACTTGCTAATTTTTGTCGTAGCTTCATTACATTTGTGGTGTGGTGGTCTAAACCACTGAGAGAAGGTTGCTGGTTCGATCTCTGCAGCATCTCCTCCAGTGTGTCCTTGATCGAGTCACTTGGAAGGAGGAGTGATGGAGGATCTCGTCCATGACACTGAACCATTTCCAGGATCTGCTGTGTCTCTCCATCCTCAGTGCTCACACCAGTCTGAGGACATTCACATCCTACAATAATGCACAAATATAATACAAAAGCAGTCATTTTAACAGCACAATGTCATTTGATTTCTGTATTAGAAATAACAAAATGATCTTACTTTATATTTTGTTTCAGGCTTTCCTCTTTATTTCTAACAAATCCCACCGTCTCCTTTCCTTGCAGGTCCTGCTCCACAAAAGCTCTGCAGCAAACATACAGACATCAAGAACCGGAAAAGTGCTGTAATAAGTCTGTTTAAATTCCAATAATTAAAATAAACTAGACTTTAGATTTAAATAGACTTTGTATTCATTTCTGTAGTATCCACACTCAAAGCCTTTGATGGCATCATTCCCCAGACATCAGACAAGATTCAAGTTTCCTCTGAGATTTATGTGCTCAAATCTACATTCACATGTTGATGATGTGTTAACTCACTTCTTATCCAATACAAATGTTCCTTAATTTATTAACAGTACTAATGGACAAATAAAATAGATTAAACTTATGTGTAGTTACTGTAGATTTGTTTATTTACATTATTTTCATTCATGTAATGTAAGCAGTGTTGACAACAGTGAATAATAGCACACACACATCACTCATAATACATAATCCATCACTCATAAGTCATAATACTTAAAGATGTTCCTGTCAGAGGTTAAATAAACAGTTAGTAAGCATTTTTAAGATGTATATGGTTTACTACATTTCCCACCAGCTCGTCCAACATCTTATAGTCAGACAGGAAGATGTTCCCTTTCTGGTTGGGGTGGTAGATCACACCAAATAATGAAGAAACACAGAACATTAGACAAAACCAATGCAAACCAGACCCAGTAATTCAAAATCATGCCAGTAGCGAGTAGTGTACCTTCATCTCCTGCTTCAAGCTGCTCCCTATTAGGGAGTCTTTGACCATGTCGTCTGTGACGGGGAAATTCTCAGGCAGCTTTGAGCAGCGCTGGATCAACATTGGATTGAGGCCATTCAGAAACTGGTAGCCAAAGAACTTGTCCTTATCCCAGTGCTCCTGAACATATTCTGCAAAGCATGCTATGTCAGAACATATGCTACTGTGCAGACAGTACTTTATTTGCAATACAGTCATTTTGAGCAGTTCATTTGTTTAAGAGGAGTACCAATGGTTTTCCCTTTCACAAAAAATTCCTTCCAGCTGGCTGATGCTTTTCCACGATTCCCTGCTGTCAGCTAATCCAGTTAGCTTCAGAGCAGCTAACCTACACACACAAAATACACAGATACAAACATTATTACTGGAACTGACCTTGATATACCACCTGTGATCCATCCTAGTTAGTTGTGAACATCTTTGTAGTTACTATTAGATATTGAAGACAATAATATTATAATAAGACAAAGCTATTTTGCTAATGCCATCCACTTACATGAAAAATACACGGAATATACATGGATCATGTTTTTAAATCACCGATAATTTTAAAATAAAGAAAAGCATAAAATTAAATCTATAAATATTCAGCATTTCCACCATTGCAAAACGCACCATATTTAGGCTAACCTACAAACAAAAAACATTGATGCAGTCCATTGTCCGAACAATAATGGTGAAATGGTTAAGCTTGCTGTCATGGGCCCACTACTTATGAACTCTTTAAATGCATCGCTGGAGTTTCCATTACATTTTGTTGCCTGCGTTTAGCTGAGTATACATGGTGAATCCTTGAAAATTGATCACAGTTCATTTTGAATAAAGAATACTCCAAAGTAACAGACTGACATTGCCTCTATGTCACCAATATAACTTATGTCTCCTGTGGTGCTTGAGTCCGCGTAACCCAGATGCAGCAGAAATTTGTAAACCGTAGGTGGGGAAAGGTAACTTTTTTTTTTTTTTAAAACAACACACCAAAAAAAAAGTTAATCCAATGAAAAACAGATGCCACGCAGTGTGTGGAACTACAACACTCAGACACAGTTGTAACTGATATATTTTCAGCACAAGAATCTGTCTTCTCCCTCATTACCGATAACTGCGATCTGGAAGAGGTACCCTATATGGCAAAGATTAACCATGAATAGGCCTACTGTCCACATTGCATTTAACTGAAATTAGAGTCGCCACCTGTTTAGTTGTTTGCCTACATTTTTATGGTCGTATTATTGGTTCCAGCAAATGCTGAACAGTGCGAGTAATGGCTTCCAAAATGGGTGCAATTGGGTGCGAAGGAAGTGTCGCAATCAATAACTTGGGATGTGCCCTCAGCATACACGCGCCACCTGAGAGTGGAATATTAAAACATATTTCAACAAAAGGAATTTAATTTCACTGAATTTGTAAAAAAACCCCATTTACATTTCATCAAATATTATAAGAGATTTCACAGCACACTTCAAGGGCATAGGCTGGCGTCTGATTGCGTCTGCATGAAACATTTCTTGACCAAAAAAAACCAAAAAAACAATAACAATGAAAACTCAAAATAAATCAAGAAAAACACAGCATACTCAATGGGCACCATTACAAATTTAAAAATATTTTAATATGACACAAACACTTCGCTGTCACACCCGATGTGTATTGGTGTGCTGCCCACAAACCTGAATAACTTTTGTTGCTCTTCTAGCTGCTTCATCCGTTCTCTTTGGGCTATTGGGTTGGTGTCCTCGAACACAAGTAAAGCTGAAATGCAAATGCAAACATTAATTAAAAATCTAAATGTGTTTGTTTGCAAATTTTGTATGTATAATTACTTGATCATAGGACGACGACTTGTCATCCATGTAATTTTTTAATCATAGACACTTTCATTTTATTACAAATGTGCTTTATTTTAAAAAGGCTTATGGTAGCATTAGTCACAGTGTTCTGACATACATAGTCTTTGTGAGAGAAAAAACATGAATGATTGTATAAAGTACATCTCTCTATCATATGAAGACACAAATGTTTGCTTATAGGAATTCATCTGCAATGTACAAAAGTGTGTGTGTGTGTGTGTGTGAGTGAGAGATTTATGAAGAATTTGTATAATCACCTGAGTATTATACTGGTATTATGATGTAAACATGAAATATGACTTCACGTTACAGAAGTCAGATAAATCCCAACACATAGAAACTCGATATTATCACATGGAGACTGTGTCTGTACCCCGAAAAAACTTCCAAACCCATTTAATGGTAAAAATTGAATTGATGTTCAACAAATAAAAAAATAGAGATAATAATGATAAACAAATGATAAATCTTGGGTTGTTAAATATTAGATCCCTTTCTTCAAAATCACTTATTGTAAACGATATTATCACAGACAATAATCTAGATGTGCTGTGTTTGATGGAAACTTGGCTAAAACCGGATGATTACATTACTTTCGTTCTCAGTTTGTCCTTTTCACTCGTTGAATTTCCAATGGGAAAAGAGTCATGAACATGAAGCCAATCCGTTCACAAAACCTTCTCCCAACTTTACTTCAGTACATGGCTTTTATACATGTTCAGAGGGTGGTGTAGCAACTGTCCAGTAAGTCTAAACATGTTAAACTTCTGGCTAAAGGCACCGTTCTTCTCAGAAAGAGAGACCCTTTCTTGGCTGCTTTCCAAGAAACACTCACATATACATAGTGTACATTAAAAACAGATGTGTGATGAAACAATAACAACTCTTCTTCGTTCTCACCATTGCAGCCTTAAAGACCAGGAGAGAGAAAACAAGGAAAGAGAGAAAGAAATGTCAGGCTGAGATTTAAGATTTCTTACAATCCCCCATTTGATCATAAAATTATCAATAAATCACAGCGTGACTTTTCCTCACAACACGTAATCACTTTCCTTTACCTTAAAAATTTATCAGTTTCATAAAACATATTCAACCTTCAATTAACATGTCTTTAAATTCTTAAACAGTAGGCAAGAATTCACTGTAGGCACCTATTCTGTCATCACAACAAAAACAGAAGTCAGGAAGACTTCTATATGTACCACATTCCTATATCATGAATATATATTCTCACTGGACAGTTGCTACACCACCCTCTGAACATGTATAAAAGCCATGTACTGAAGTAAAGTTGGGAGAAGGTTTGGACCCACTTTATATTAAGTGGCCTTAACTACTATGTACTTACATTTAAATTAATCATTTGATACAATGCACTTATTGTGTACATACATGTTTTTACATTGTACTTATATTTTAAAAACACCTGCATGTAATTACATCTGTAATTAATTTCTGTAATTACATTTATAATTACACTGTTGACCCATCCCTTAACCCTTACACCTACCCATACCACCAAACCTGTCCCTAACCTTACCCTTATCCCACCTCAATAGCTGAAAATGTGTTTTGCAATTCAATATGAACCCAATAAGTACATTGTACTTATTTTTTGATGTAAGTACATAGTAGTTAAGGCCACTTAATATAAAGTGGGACCGAAGGTTTTGTGAACGGATTGGCTTCATGTTCATGACTCTTTTCCCATATGGCCTATGCATTCAATAAAGGAAAAGGACAAACTGAGAATGAGGCACAACTCAGGACAAACTCTGTGTGTGTGTGTGTGTGTGTGTGTGTGTGTGTGTGTGTGTGTGTGTGTGTGTGTGTGTGTGTGTGTGTGTGTGTGTGTGATATAAACCTGAGTTCACCTACATCGTGTGGACCGGCCACCGGTCCCCACAATGTAAATTAATTAATAAAAATACTAAATGATGTTTTTGTGAGAAAATAAAGGTGTGCACAGTTTCCTGTGATGGTTAGGTTTAGGGGTAGGGTAGGGAGATAGGAAGTACGGTTTGTACAGTATAAAATGCATTGCGGCCTATGGAAAGTCCCCACAATTCACAAAAACCTAACGTGTGTGTGCGTGTGTGTGTGTGTGTGTGTGTGTGTGTGTGTGTGTGTGTGTGTGTCCATCACCACTGAGCTTTCAAGTACACTGGTAAATGAGAATGTTTCCCATGGCCTTAACTGAAAGTGCCTACCTTTAGCTGGTCTTAAAATGAGCTTCTCGTTACAGTCAAGCCAGCAGTAGCACGGAAACAAAATCTTGTCACCTTCTGGTGTGTTGACCAAGATCTTATCGCAGAACCACTGGTTGTATAGAAGACCCATAAACGGCTTGGAGTAGAGCTTGACAGATATGAGCTCTCCCAGGGACGCCTTACAGTTTATCTTAAATGTTCGCTCCTGCAGAGACATATTTATGAGGGCTTATTAGGGCCATTGTAGGTAATAATAATAATAATAATAATAATAATAATAATATGGGGTTGGGGGTATAAAATTCAGAGAGGAAACTCAGAATTTCCATGAAAAAACACAGATATGCTGAGATTACAAAATCACAAATTTGTGTGAAGAAAAAAAAAAAAAAAAAAAAAAAAAAAAAAAAAAATTGCCAGAAAAAAACTTGAATATTCTGATTATAAAGTCACAAATTTGTGAGGAAAAAACTCTGAAAAATAGTGTCAAGGAACCACATGACTTTATATTAGAAGGATGTAGAGCTACCTCATCACGCCACAGACACAACCGTAAACATGTTAGTGAGGAGGTGCAACTAGTGTGGAACGTTCCTGGCCAGTAAAAACATCACATCGCTTCACTATGCATTCAACCTGAACCTGATCCACAGCCCGTGTCAAGAAGGCATCATCCAGAGAGCATCCAGGGTCAACGTTCACTCGATGGCTGAGGCAAGCTTTGAATGGAAGAAACAGCCTATAGCTCATGAATATGATTTGGATATTTATGAGAAGCTGCGAAGCGAGTGAAGCAATGTGGTTATTGTACTGCCCAGGCATCTTCTATACTAGTTGCACTTCCTCACAAATTTGTGACTTTATAATCACAGAATATTCAAGTTTTTTTCCCCCAAATATTCCCCCTCCTGCTCCATATTAATAGTAATATTATTATTTTTATTATTTTAATATGTCATCGTACATTTGGGAAGATAATTTTAAGGTAAATATAAAATGCATTTTTTTAATCATTAGTCCATACAGCTTTTATACTCACTCTTTCAAATATCTTCCATTAAATGTAGCATTCTGATTAGCTTTTGAACCAAAACTCTTTTACTGTTGGTTTAATTGGGTGCACTTACCGATCCAGGCAAAAACCCCTTTAGGGGATTTAGATTCTTTTCTTCACTCTCAGCCTCACTTCCACGCAGTTGGATGTAGATGAGGCTAGTGGTGCCCGACAAGAGTGTCTTTCCTGTGTGCGTCGTTACTGTGTAGATCACCATGGCTGTTCTGCGAAGTAATGGACAATGATTTTTAAGAAAAAAATATGAACATGATGAGACCACCAATGAATGTATAAGTGAAAGAGAGAGAAAGAGAGAGAGAGAGAGAGAGAGAGATTCTCACCTGTAATTGTCAGAGAAGTCACAATGTAACTGCTGTAAGAAATGTAAAATCAGCTATTACTAGATTGATTGTAAAGAGAGAGCATTTTATGTCATGGAAATTAACACAAAAATGAAATACATTTTAACTGAACACTCTGTAGCAAAGATCTTTGAGAAAAGTAGTTTTATTACCAGGTTTTTGCCAAAACAAGGATCTTGCTCCTTTCAAAATTTCCTGAACAAGAAGAGGCCAAGAGCAGAAGACTCCAAGCATTTTATATCTTTCTTGTAATGTATGCATTTTCATCACTGTAATGACACCCAGTCTAAAAATGAATACCTACCTTTGTCCAAATAAGGAAACATCTTCAAACTTAAGTTTATGATTGGTTGCAATGTTTCTTGACACTGACATTTAATTTTTGAATTTGACTCTGCTCATGTCTTGCAAAATTCTGATTGTAAGAATTGAGCAACCTGGTTTGCCGTTGACAGAGGCATAACGCAAGCCCCAATTCATACGTACCTCATCTCAAGATAATCTACCTCTTGCTCTATCAATCTCCTGACTGAGGACTGGGCTGGGGCTTTCTGACTTTTATTTAAAGAATGCTGAGATTTTCCTCTCTATCTTGACCCGGAAATAGCAAGAGGAATTTAGTGTTGCTAACTATAACCTGTGACAGTGATGGGAAAAACTCACTGCTCGCTGCCCATGATTCACAGTGCTTTCATTAACCATTATTAAATGTGAGCCAGAGGGCTAAACAACTAGACTGTTTGATGGCTACGGACTATAGATGGTACTAGCCAACTTTCTTGCAGAAAATTGTATTAGTTTTTTACGATTGCTTACACACTAATAAAAATAACACACAGTTACTGAAACACTACACTCAAGGAGCAAAACCTCAGCCCAGATCTACACAACTATAAGCACATTCTCAGCCTCACACTTTTTGCACAACACTACACACACTTCTCTACATTAGACACTGAAATCTAGACACTGCTGTCTAAAATACCACCCTAAATCAATTGATCAAACACAGGTCTGCAGACACTCAGGTGCTTAACTGTAAACTCAAAAATCAGGTGTAAGTACTATAAAAAGGCAAAATGTGAGTTTCTGTGTCTTCAACAAAATGAAAGGCAATGTTGCAGTAAGAGGGAGAAACATCATCTTGAATGTCCCGGGTCAACGCAGTGTTAACATCACAATATATGTTACAATCACGCAGAAGTGGTCCTCCACCAGCATGCCAACTTAGACCCTTACAACACGGCCCACATATTCACATTTTAGACAGACTGCACAAAATCATCACAGCAGAAGACCAAATGGATGCAGAGCAGATGAGATACACTGTCATATGAGACAATGTAAATTTCCACCTATCTGCTCTGGTCCAAAACTGGTTTCATTAGCGTCCACAATTTTCACTCCAATACATCCCACCATACCAGGGGTAGGCAAGTTCAGTCCTAGAGAGCCGCTGTCCTGCAGAGTTTAGCTCCAACCTTAATCAAACACACCTGAACAAGCTAATCAAGCTCTTCAGGATTACTAAGGCTATAGACAGGTGAGGGTTTTTTTCAGGGTTGGAGCTAAACTCTGCAGGACCGAACTTGCCTACCCATGCACCATACTGTCCCTTCCTTAAACCGATTGCGGAGGGTTTGTTTTTTTTTTTGGCATGGAGGGTTTATGATCTCCAGCCCTATATCAGGATGTGCCTCATTCAAGCCATGGAGAAGACCTGACCTAACTGATGCAGGATCTGTGCAATAATGGATTCACCATTCATGAAGATTCTTCCCTCGCTGTCTTGCGTGAGAGGACATCACCTGAGATGTGGATGAAGTGGTCAGATCCAGGAATTCCAGAGATGATGCTCAGGGGCCCGTTTCAATAAGGAGGTTCAACCAACTCTGAGTTAAAACTTGAGCTCTGAGTTGACTTACTCTGAGATGGGAAACTCTGAGGTCTCAGTTTCAGAACAGCTGAAATGAGTTAGTTCAGTCGACTCTGAGTAGGTTGACTCTGAGTTAAGCGTGTGCAACACGACTGTGAAAGCCATCATCAATGGAGCTCCGATATTACGAGTCACCATGGCTACAGCACGTGACAAAATGACGTCCACATACTTCTGAGTCAATGCAAGTTTAATTCTTATCACTGTTATAATATCAAAGGTGAAAACTGGCAGAACAGTAAGTTATTGAACTAATATTCATTTTCATGGTATCCCACATGCAAAAAAAGAAGAAGAAAAAAATAATAATTTAACAGGATGCAATAATAAGAGTGTAAATGATTTTATCATTATTAAACACTCATTAGGCAATTTACTTCCACTTTTAGAACATTTTCTTCATTTGAAAATAAATGCCTTTCTGATGTGATAAGGGAGAAAGCAGATTGGAACCCAGTCAATCACATCACATGTTAATTCTCCACACCCAACACGCTACTGCTTACGCCACTGCAGCCACAAGAACATACGTCAATTTTAACATGGTGTGACATTGGTGGGTGGAGCTACTGTAAATTCGCACTTATAGACACTCCAAATAATCTGCATTAAGATTATTTTTATTACCACTCTGGCAGATATTGATAATTTTACTTAAGTAAAATGCACTTAATTTAGATCCCCCCAGGAAACAAGACTAAATATCTTATATCATTTTCTTATATAGAAAATCCATCTTGATTTAAGAAATTTTAGATATTTGTACTTAAAAATACTCAGTACGAAAAGCATTTTTGCAGTGTGAATGAATGAGTTAACTTAAACATCACCATGGTAACTGACTCTGAGTATAAGTTACCTCTCTTTCAGAAACAGGCTTGACTTACTCTGCTTTCTCGGGTTTGACACACTGTACCTCCCATTCTGAAACGGAAAACCCAGAGTTTCCCTCATTTCAGGGTTAACATACTCAGAGTTTTCACTTAACCTCCTTTCTGAAACGGGCCCCAGGTGTTTTTTCTATATATTTTTTTTTTTTTAATTATTATTTATTTAAAATAATGCTTTTGTTTTGTCTCCACAGATATTTTTGTTTGTGTAATATATTCTATTTAGAATATGTTCTGATTTTCAGTGCAAAATGGAACCTTTGGAAAGGCATTGATGCACTGAATGGTTTTACGATGTGGTGAGAAATAAATATTTTCATCAGTGTGCAGTACTGGGGCCCGTTTCAGAAAGGAGGTGAAGTGAGAACTCTGAGTATGTTAACCATGAAATGAGGGAAACTCTGGGTTTTCTGTTTCAGAATGTGAGGTATGTCAAACCGTTTCTAAAAGGGAGGTAACTCTTACTCAGAGTCAGTTACCATGGTATCTTACTCTGTGAACCTAACCTGGTCGGGAGCAGGTTTTCTTTGGTAAACCTAGAGTTTCCTTTGATCTCCTCCCCTTTTTTAAAGTGCAAGCGATGTTTAAATAGTTCATTCTTTCATTCATGCTGCAAAAATGCTTTTCTTACTGAGTATTTTTGTCATATTTCAAGTACAAATATCTAAAAATTCTTAAATCAAGATGGATTTTCTATATAAGAAAATGATATAAGATATTTAGTCTTGTTTTCTGGGGGGATCTAAATTAAGTGCATTTTACTTAAGTAAAATTATCAATATCTGCCAGTGTGGTAATAAAAATAATCTTAATGCAAACGGAAAACAAGATTATTCGGAGTGTCTATCACTAACAGTAGGCATACAAGGTTAAAATCAACATGTTTCCTGAATGGCGTCAGTGGAGTAGGCAGTAACGTGTTGAGCACAATGAGATTACTTGTGTCGCATTTGCCTGGGTTCGAATCCGCCTTGTGCCGAACTCATTGTTCTCCCTTTTCCCATCACATATCACATCAGAAAGGCATTTATTTTCAACAAAAATTAAGAAAATGTTCAAAAAGTGGAAGTAAATTGTTTAATAATGATACAATCATTTAGACTCTGTTATTATTGCATCCTTTATATTATATTATTTTCAATTAGTTCAATAACTTACCGTTCTGCCAGTTTTCACCTTTGATATTATAACAGTGATAAGAATTAAACTTGCATTGACTCAGAAGTATGCAGACGTCATTTTGTCACGTGCTGTTGCCATGGTGAATCGTAATATCGGAGCTCCATTGATGATGGCTTTCACAGTCGTGGTGCACGCGCTTAACTCAGAGTCAACCTACTCAGAGTCGAATTAACTAACTCATTTCAGCTGTTCTGAAACAGAAAACCTTGAGTTTCCCATTTCAGGGTAAGTCGACTCAGACTTTAAGTTTTAACTCGGAGTTGGTTGAACCTCCTTATTGAAACAGGCCCCTGGGGCCTGTACCATGATGGCAGTTGAACAAATTCAGGGTTATAGGATTAGTTTCGAGTTGACAAAACCAAACCACTCCAATCCGGCTTTGTTGGTACCTTGATGCTTCTCAACTTTCTCTGTCAACTCAGGCTTTGATCCTGAGTTTGTGGAGCGCGTGCACATGAATCCGTGACATCAGTGGCAAACAGCCAATCACATGCCTCGCAACAGAGAGAAACAATGATTCTCGCGAGAGAGCAAGCGCGATTCGAAACTCTTTTGCTGAAGATTAAGAGATTGAAGAAAATGAAGAATTTAAACTCATTTACACTGATGAAAAAAATAAAAGAAATGATCTTGCTCTATCAGTGCAAGTGAAACTTGTGAAGTTAGTTTATTTAGTTAGTATTTAGATAATACAGTGATAGAGAAATGTAAGGTCATATGTGGTCATATTTAAAGTTTATTTACAGCTTATTTATATTATATGTGATCTGTATGTATTAATATTCATTGAAACTAAATAATTGTTAAACTAAAATCGCTTGTGTAATGGATTAATAATAATATCATTGAATTATTATATAGGCTACTGTAAATCATATAGCTATAAATCATAAAATCATTCTAAGTAATTATCATTAAAGCTAGACAATTTCATCGTTAAATATTTGTTTTTAGTGACCTTTAATTTGGAGGAAGAGAAACTGGGGGAGTGACTTTATTACATTAGATGTGTCAGTGTCACTTTGCTCACATCTGATTGGCCCAATTTCGGTTTGAGATCTCTTACTCAGAACATATCCTGCCCTGGAGCAGGTTAGCCGTGGAGCGTAAGTTACTATGGCGATGAACACCGCTAAAAGCCAAGTCACTTTCATGGTACCTAAAACCCAGGATTGGCGCAAACTAATCTGGAATTTACCTGGCTAGCTAGCTAATCCGGCTTCATGGTACAGGACCCTGAACTTGTGTGTTTTTTGTTTGTTTGTTTGTTTTTTTGTTAGTATATTCATGTGCATTACTCTAACAATATCTCTGAAAAAAAAATCAAACCCAGACTATATCATTAGAAAAGTATAAAAGTTACAAGTGTTTAAGATTGAGCACAGCAGTGTGTAAATGAATCAAACAGATTGTATGAACCATGTGTGTTCCACACGGTGTCAAAGTTGGGTTTTGTTAAGTTAATGTAAAGTTTTGAATGAAGTGTGTCGTTTTGCAAAAGACCTGAGGTGTTTTCTGCTAACTTGTGTGTGTGGATCTGTGAATTGTGTGTAGTGTTTTGACAAAATGAGCCTTGTTTTTAAAATTGTGCTTAAGAAATCATAAAAAACTAACATGTCGCTATTTTTACTGATAACTGCACAGGCTGTTTTAGGCAGTTGAAAAAAGAGGAAGTCTTATCTGACCACAGCTCAAATTTTGACCTCTTTTTAACGGAAATTAGAGAGAGAGAAGAAAGCTTAGTTAATTAAACATAACTTTCTTACAAAGTACAGTACATATTCATAACAAAGCATCCAGTACACATGGTACAGATTTTCTATTGTAAGATTCATTAAACACTTAGTAAAGCTCTTCAGTTATCAAAAGAAGTCTTCATTCAGTCAGTTTTGGGGACACTTGACATTTGATATTAAACAGTGTTTTGATCTGCCTGCATTGACACCATTGTATGCGAACTGAACTGAGCTGGATGATCACATCACTGTTTACTCCAGTGCTGATATAGATAAATTAACTAAATTAATAATTATTGATTCTTACATAGGAATAAATCAATACTGAATTTACTTAAGATGGATACTGACACCATTTTCTTTAAGAGCTGCTGTGCAGCCAAAAGTATATACCAGTTATCACTGTAAAGCTGCTTTGACACAATCTGCATTGTAAAAGCGCTATATAAATAAAGGTGACTTGACTTAAAGTACTTCAGTCTGTGTGCTTTGAATGTATTTAATACACAAGTTCCACAATTTGAGTTGAATCACTGAAATGAACTTTTATATGACATTCTAATGTATTGAGATGCACCTGTAGTTTGCACTCAGTCATGTAGCCTTCCATATCGTATGATGTTTTAAACATTTAAATACAAATATTGTCATGATCACTAGCTGAAGTGCCCTGCTTAGCCACCAGAGGCCACTCCAACAGCCTTTCCTTATTGGACTCCATTTCCCATACTCCCTTGTCCTGGACTCATTACTCTGATTATACTCGGCTGTTTTCACTCATGTCATTAGTGTCTGTCTACATATACCTGGGCTGCGTTCCACTCCAGTTTTAGACACGCACTCGCGAACTTCCCTACACACTTCCCCTCGGGGGAATCCCTGCCGCCATTTTGAAGTGCGTTCCACTTCGTGAAGTGGACGAGGGAAGTTTACATGGACAGACCCTCGCTCCCTCGATTTTAACCGAGGGAGCAAGTCTACTTCACATGTACACTTCAGGCAGCTCCATAACCCACAATGCAACACGATTATGACGTCACCACATATCGCGTTTAATTTACCCTACCACAAACAATTCTATGATATATTAATTATTTTTTTAAACATTTAAAACACACATATATACATATACATACATGCTGTATTAAACAAATTTGTAAGGGGAAAAAATAAATAATAAATCAGCTCCATTGCGGATTTCAAGTGATCAAGGGCTTAGGACGTTCCAGTTCAGCCCATTGCAAAGGTTCCGCCAGAAGTGGGCACTCGTGCAACGTAAGCAATGACGTACATCCGAGTCAACGAGACCGAGGGAAGTTAGCGAGGGAAGGGCATTTAAAAACCGAACTGGAACGCAGCCCTGGTTGTTTCTGTAATTTCCTGTCACATGCAAGTCTGAGCACTCCGTTGTTTTGTTTTGTTTTGTTTTGTTTTTTGTGGACTGTTTATTAGTGATGGGCAGATCGAGGCTTCGTGAAACACTGAAGCAGTTGAAGCAAATGTGCCGTAATGATTCGAGGCTTCGAAACAATCTGACACCCGTCTCCACGGTGACCCCTAGTGGTCAGAACAGTGTAAATGCAACAAAACTCAGGCCAAACATGCATTAAAAATACCCTTTAACAAATGTATTGCAAAATTTTTATTTAAAGTACAAAATCAATTAAATGGAATTAACTAATCATCTAATAAGATTAAATATAGAGTGTCTGTATAATATGTGTCTTTTTATCAATTTTAAAGGCTTGTTTCTCTGTTCCATGGCTCAAGCTAAACAGGCCAAAACGAGATTACTAACTACCATTATTCATTTTAATTATTCTAATGTATAATTAAAACATCTACAAATGTATAAAACTGATCGGAGATCAGGTAAAACCATGGGGTAAAGCCCTAGACACTTGTTCAATAGTTCTCAATGAATCTGTATGATTCATGGGTTCACTTTATCATCGCCCTCTACCGGTGAACCATTGAAATTTCGAACTGTTTTGAAACGTTTCGAAACAGTGATGACGTAACGAAGCCTCGTTTACTAAAATCACGTGACTTTAGCAGTTTGATACACGCTCCGAATCACTGATTCGAAACAAATGGATTCATGAAGCTTCGGAGCTTCATGAAGCAGTGTTTTGAAATCGGCCATCACTACTGTTTATGGATTTTGACTCTTGCCTGGATGTACAATAGCCGTGTTTCCACTGTCGGGCCTAAAGCGGGCGTGCTAGTGCGTGTCAGGGCCAGTCGCGTTTCCACTGTCACTTCCGGGGCTTGATCGTGCCTCGTCGGGGCTTCCTCGGGGCCAACAGCCTGGGTTTTTCGGCCCGCCGAATACCTTGGTCCAAAGCGGGCCAGCTCGGGCTTGAGGGAGTGGTTACCAACAAAGGCGGAGTTTATTTGTGTGTGGAGACGGAGGCGCCGATGATTACATGTAGGTTACCAGCTAACATCAGCATTAAAGACTTTTAAACTCATTTTAGCTCAAAACTCACTTTCAGACAGCAGCAAGTGTTTGAAATAACTTCTGTTTGTGATCCGATGTGGATTCTGAACACCAAGACTATGTGCGCTATTACCATAGTAAACATGGTAAATACGACAGCTTGAACAAATATACGTAGGCTATCACAATCATGTATTTATTTTATCTATCAGCACGTCTCGTCTCTCAACGGACTGATATCCATATTTAGCTCTGCATATTTCATAAAATAAAGCCTTGTTTTCAGGATTGTTTCTCTGTCACTGGAGAGAGTGCTAAAGCTCCTCAGGTCATATTTTTGGTGGAAAATTTGTAGAAATTATTCTTTTTAAATGTGATGTAAACATACTGTCCTATGACTACAAATAAACAGAAACAGACGCGACTGAATAAGTACATTTGTCCTCTTTTGTGAAATAACAGTAAGTACCACTTTATTTCTGTGACTGATGTTTATTCTCGACACAAATTAATTCATTATGACTAATTTGTTTGGTAAAACATCGATGCTTGGGTTTTTAAATTAAGTAAACAACAAAATGCCAACAAACGCCAGCTTTTATTATGTTCACTTTACGATCTCGCTAGTTTCCAGTGATTTCTTTCTGATTATTTTTCTGATAAAACTCCCATTTGTTTGTGAAATGACGTGTTTGTGTGACGTTGTTCCAGAGAGGCGTGTTACGGGCGGGTTTTAATGAAGCGCTGCAGAGCTTCTGGTCCGACGGTGGAAATGCAGCGTGATTTTGGGTTCGGTGCTGCAAGTCCGGGGCTATTAGCCTAGCCCGGCCCGCTGAAAGCCCTGGCTCGCACTGGCCCGACAGTGGAAAAGGGGGCTATTGATTTTGGATATCCTTAAAGCTGCAATTGCCAATTGGATCTACAGAATACAGAATGTGTATGATGTAGTGTTTTAGGTGATAGTAGCCTGCTCTTGACAAAGATGATTTCTGAGAGATTCATATGTCAGATATCAATGCAAAGAGAGAGAGAGGTGCACAAAGCTGCATGATTAATCTTTAAAAGATCGCATTCTCGATTTCATCACCCACATGATAATTCCTAAAAGACAATGATTCACCTAGGCTATGTATATTAAACCTTTGACAAATAAAACTGCGACATTCAAATCTGCGTTCACGCTGCCGTTGATCTGAAGTGAGTTGTCAGGCCATGTGTAGATATAAACAACTTCACAATCTTTTCAAATGCACAGTATCATTATTTCTGTGTGACAAATATTCCAATTATAACAGAAGTATACAAAAGTTAGTCAGAAACGCTGACGTTACCAATCAAAATATAATAAATTACCTTCTGAAAGTAACTGGGCTTCAAATAACGACTGTATCGATTGCATTGTTACGCCACTAGGTGGCAACAAATTACTGTATGTAATGTATACAACATATTGACCTCATGATGACTATTACTGACTTTCACAAAGATCATGTGCACTTGAAAAATACAGAACAAACATACAAACATATATTTGTTTTGCATATATTTATATTCACAGATTATTTGTTTCTCTCTCTCTCTCAATTGTATTTGTCTGTATTATATTGCACTTATATTGTATTGCACTAATGTAGATTGCCTAAGCCTCAACCTAAGCATTTCGATGTGCAAAGTGTCACTGACATTGTACATATAATAAATAAATTTGAAACTGAACTGAAACTGTTTGAGTGTCGTGTGCCGTTTTGTGCCCGAAAGAGTGTGCGAGAGCCGGATCACATGCGCAAAACAGTTATATAAATGTAAATTATAAATGTGCTCCCACTCTCGCCTGCTCTTTCGAGCACAATGCAGAAGACGGCACACAAGGCTTATATTACAGCCTTTATATTTTTTCTCAGTTACAGACCCGAACCCGAAGCTATTCATGAAACCTTAACCCGAACCCGGTTGCAGACCTCTACTGTGAGGCATATTTGGACTTTCTGCATGAGGGGATACTCTAGCTTCCAGTATGAATTAAACATACATAACATTTATAATGATTTACAGTTATGGGTTGCCTGCTTTTTCCCCAAAAAATAAAGGTTTTCTGTAAAATAAAATTATTATTATTGTATGCAGCCCTACAAATAGGCACAGCAAACCTGGTGTTCTTTGTATTTTTTGTGTATTTTAAATCACAATTTTAACCAGACAAATCACAATTAGATGCAATAGTTGCTTTTTGAGTTTGATGTTTGTAACCAACCACAAATGTTATCAAGAAGGCACATGAGGGTGAAGAGAAGCATGTTGTAACCTCAAGCGGAGGTGAGGCAAACGAGTTCAGTAAAAAAAGAGGAAGAGTGCAAGAAGAAGACAACAGTGTAAGCAAAGAGGAAGGACATCCAGCTTAGTAAGCAAGGGATACAGAGACTGATATGCCATGGATCATACAAGGCCTTGATCAATTGACGAGTAATAGGAAGTTGGAATTTATAAAAGTCAGAGGAGTGAAAGTCCTCCTCAGATGCTGCCTGCATTAAGCGTAGAAGGACATCTGGTAATCTAATGAGGGGTGCTCAACAGCATCTCCAGTAACGCTGGATAAAGCTAGGTTATAGAGCTTCTTAGCTTAAAGGGAACCCTGGGTATTAAGACTTGTATGGCTTAATATAAGTCTCTTACTGAAATATGTAGTAGAAAACCCATGAAAGATTTACATGTGTGTAATGCATTCAGGTGACATATCATACGATTTTACACGTCAATCATACAACAGTAGTTCAAATGTAATTTTTTGTCACAACTTCCCATTCTTTACTCCTCTTCTTATCACTGGTAAAGCAGTGAAAACTTGCCTTGCTTCTCTTGTTGCCCTTCGATTGAAAATTACAACCAAAACCTGCACAATGTGGCATCATATATTATATTCCGAGTTGTGTTGTGGTAAAAATAGCAACATAGCAGCGTCAATAGCTCATCGAGTGCAACCATTTGATATGAATGCAATTGTCAAAACGGCCAATATTGGTGAATCCGATATTACAAAACCAATATCCGATAATGGAAAAATGCTTCAATATCGGAAAAAAAAAAAAAAAAATATATATATATATATATATATATATATATATATATATATATATATATATATATATATATGGGTAAAACGACATATCGGTTGATCTCTATAAAATAGTCAACGGGTTAATAGTCAGTGTTATGAACCAACAAGAATCCTTTTTGCGTGCAAAAACAAAACAAAAATAATGACTTTATTCAACAATCTCTTCTCTTCCCTGTCATTATCCATATGCAGTTGATACAGTAAGCACTATGCAGGCTTTCATATTTATGTCCGAATGATCACGTGATCGACACAGGAGCCGGCTAATAATGAATTGGCGTTCTGACATAGTACATGGAAACCTGCACTGTGCTTACTATGTCAACTGCGTAAAGAGACTAACAGGGTAGAGAAGAGATTGTTGAAAAGAGTCAAGATTTTTGTTTTGTTTATGTGCACAAAAAGTATTTTTGTCGCTTTATAACATTAGGGGTGTTTTCACACCTAGTTCATTGAGCCCTCCAAATGCTCTTGGAGTGGTTCAGCATGTATATGTGAGCAAACTAACTGATCTCACCTCTCCAAAGGTGGTCTGAGTATGGTTTTGTTTGTGGGTCCATTTGTGGTTCGATTTCTTTGATATGTAAAAGAATTGAGGTCCTGGTCCACTTTGCGTTTTGTTTTGACAAGTGTACCTGCAGACTTACCATACCGCTGTTCTGTCTTTTCCGTCACTGCTGACAACAAGGTACATTCGGGATTGCGTTCCGGGGGGAAGGCTTAATATATTTGCGATATAATATACAAAACAATACAATGTTTATTTATATAGCACATTTAAAACAACCGAAGTCGACCAAAGTGCTGCACAGAGTATGCAAAACAGAACAGTCAACAAGATTACAAACAATAAGACACAATCTATAAAACACACACTGTAAAATGAATGAGGTTCATGGATTTAGAGCCAACAACAGAAAAAGCACGATAACCTCTGTTTTTGAGACGTGGAACTTGCAATACCCAGACTCAGCCGATCTGAGTGCTCTTGACTGAGTATATGGATGTAGCAAATCAGATAGGTACTGTGGAGCCTGATTATGAAGAGATTAATAGACAAACAATACAATTTTAAAATCAATTCTATATTTGACTGGCAGCCAATGCAATGAAATCAAAACTGGTGTAATAGACTCATGTTTACGCTTCCCACAAATAAGCCGAGCCGCTGCATTCTGGACCAACTGTAGATGTGAAACACATGATTGAGGAGCACCGATATACAATGAGCTGCAGTAATCCAATCGAAATGTCACAAAAGCATGCATAACCATTTCAAGCTTCTTTAGAGACAAAAATGGCTTCACCTTCGTCAGAAGACGAAGATGATAAAAACAGGACTTAACGACAGCACTTATTCTCTTTATCAAATTTAAGATTATTATCAAACCAAACACCTACATTTCTTACACGTGTAGTGCTGTATGGAGTAAGAAGTTCAGAATCGAAATCATGTGGACAGTGGTCATTTGAGCCAAACAAAATGAATTCAGTTTTACTCTCATTGAGACTTAAAAAATTACTTGCAAGCCAAAGTTTTAGTTCGTCTAAACAATCTAAAATAGGCTTTAAAGCAGGGCCGGGTCTAGGGGGGGGGCTAGGAGGGGCAATGCCCCCCCCAGATTTCTCTTGTGCCCCTCCAACATCCCCAGGATACTCGTTTTTTTTTTTTTTTGTGATAGCACACAAAATGTAAAAAATATATCAACATTAAATTAGTTACATACGCGAATTACTAGAAACATTGTGCGGTTGTATTTTTCTGGCGCACCTTGTGGCCCGCATCCTTTTACAGTTCTCCCTCACAGACGTGCTCAGCACTTCAGGTGCTCACACCATGCTAGAATTGCCATAATTACAAGATTTCAACTTGTAAAAAGCTTTCATGTCCTCATCCACATCCTTTTTCTAATCAGTTTTCCAAGACTTTTGCACACCTTATCTGATCACTTCTCAATACGGCCATTGACGATCACATGAGCAGATGACATGCAGCTCCTTCATAAATGTGCTCTAGTCTCTACTTAAACAAGCACACCCTGTTAATACATTGCTACACGATCATGGAACACTTGGAAATTTAGCTTGGAATTTTAAAAATGTGAATTACAAGTCATGAAAAATCTTGAAAATTAATAAATTAAAAATTAAAAAAAAAAAATAGATGTAACTATTCTAGTAAAATATAAAATAGTTTTGCTCAGTTATATTCAGCTCTAAAATATTCTATCAGCATAGTGCGCTATTTGTTGAATAGTAGCCTATTATTTGATGTGATAACACCTTTCAGAATCTGCAAAATATCAATAATTTAAAAAATACATGAGATCAATTTTTTTTTTTATTTAGCACTGCAACAAAAATGTATTATTATGAGATGTTTACATATAGCCCACAATATATAATATCTGCCTTTACACAAATTAAGCAGTTCAAAAGTTTACATACACTTAATTTATTCTCAGTACTGTGTCATTAATTTACGACTATTTTTATGATTTTCTTTATGATAAGTGCCATGTTTGGCACCTGTCCCCTGCCATGTCTCTTCTCATACCGAACTGTTACAAATGGTGAAAACATTTACTGATACTCCGGAAGGAAACAATTCATTAAAATTCAGTGGGTATTAACATTTGCACAGGATGGTTGGGGGGGTAAATTGTTTTTATTTTGTCTTCTGGAAAGTGTTTTATGAAGATTTTGTAGGACAGAACTAAAAAATGTAGATCTTTAAATAAAATAAGAACTTCCAGTCTTATTCCAGTCAGAATTTCCAGTCATCCTGTTAATAGGTTTACAACCCACTGGCTCTCTTATCGTGTTGTTTTGTCTTGGGCATCAGTGAATGTTTGCAGCTTCCAGGTAAAAACATACATTAAGAATCAAGCATATAAACTTTTGAACTGGATCTTTTGTGTAAATTCAGTTATTATTATGTTTTGTGGTTTTTATTTTTATATAGCCAAAATAACTGAGCACAACTCTATAGAAATTAACCAAAAATGTAGGGGGAACTAAAAATATAGACATGAAAAAGGAAAGAATCATGCAACCAGGTCTTCTAGTGGTTTAAATGTCTTCAATGAACCAAGTTCTTCTTCCACTTTTAAATTTTACCATTCTTAAAGATTTAGAGTAAATCTAAAATTCTTTCTGAAAAAAAAACAGAAAACAATGGCTTTGTTTTAAGGAACTTACAGTAAATTAATATAACATTTTCCCAAAATGAAAATATTGTTCAGTAGAAATTAAATGTGTACATCTTCCATTATTATACCAAAAGTTATGTCATTTATGAAGAAATCAAATTAATTGTAATTTTAAGCCATTCGTGTTAGACCAAAAGTCTCTAAACAGTCTAATTAAACAGTTGTACTAACTAAACAGTCAAAAAACAAATGTACTGTTGTTTCAATTTCAGAATCACAGAAAGTTCTTTTGTGATTAATATTAATTCTGATAGTTATTAATAGTTATTAATCTGAAAAAATCTGAAAAATGGAGGAAACTGTTTAGTAGTTAAAAGGAGGAGAGGTGGGGGGGAGATCATAAACCTATGAATCATAAATCATATTATGCTGCCCCACCAAGTTTTCGAAATGCCTCCCCAGTCACGCAATCCTAGAACCGGGCCTGCTTTAAAGCCTGTTTATTATCACACTTCAAAGGGATATAAATTTGTGTGTCATCAGCATATAGATGAAAAGAGACCCCGTACTTATTAAAGATAGATCCTAGAGGAAGCATATAAAGGGAATACAGTACTGGACCAAGAATTGAACCCTGGGGGACACCAGACTTTAAATGTATTTCAGATGAGGATTAGTTTCCAATGCTAACAACATACCTCCTATTAGTAAGCTAAGAATGAAACCACTGCAACACCGTGCCCCGAAGACCAACACATGTTTCAAGACTAAATCAAAGGCAGAACTGCGGTCTAACAGAACCAGAGCCATAGACTGCCCAGAGTCAGTAATAAGCATGATATCATTTGTGGCATTACGTTTTTTTTTATGCTGTGTGGCCGGATGGAGGAGGAAATGAAATTATCCGGAAGTAGGAAATGCATAAGGAAATGCATATATAAGTAGGAGTTGTAAGAGGGAAAATAGGGGGTAAAAGAAAAAGAGAGAAGCAGGTTACCTGAGACCACCGCCTAGTTGGCGAGATTGATATCGCTGCTGTGTTTGGGCCAGGCGGGACCGCTAAAGTGGACACGAGTTGCCGGGGCCATCACCGGAGTGCCGCTTGTCGCACCTTTGGACGCTGGCTGCAGAGCAAATTTGTCTTTTTGGCTGACAGGTGCGAGAGAGCTGTTCCTGTTTTACTACAGCCCTTAAAGGTGCTAAAGATGATGTTTTGTTTTATACATTTTTGCAATATTACTTGAAACTGTCTTTACTAACTGATAAAAGACTATTTATTAGGTGCACTGAAAGTAATAATATTAATATACATCATCTGTGCACGAGGTAGGGCCTTAAAAACATCAGCCAATCGTTTACACGATCATCGCGTAAACGATTGGCCCTCTGGCTTGTCAATCACTGCCATGACGTTCCTTGTGAGAGACGAGCGCGGCTGCGCGCTCCAGTAACTTTCCACACTCCACAGGCACCGCATGCAATGTTTTTGTCAGGAGACAGGAGTAACAACTGCAGATTATGAGTTACCTGCGGTGAGTCCGACATAATGAATCCACTAACACGACACAGCGAATGCCGGTGGTAAACACTCGTGTTCCAATACTCATGCACGAGTTTTGGGAGGCGTTCCCTTGAAATGAGCTGTGAAGGAGGAGGGCTGTTCTTACGCATGCACTCATTTCAAAAACTCAGTAACAGTCTTTGGATTCTCAGTCGACGAAAAAATCCTCTCTATCACCTTTAACTCCCTGAGGTCTGAAAACGCGCCGGCGCGTTTTGCAAGATTTTTTTCACATTGCAGCAAAACAGACTTAAAATACTCCGTCATTTCTTGTCATAGAGACATAAGTAATATATCAATTGAAACTATAGAATGTCTTCTTTTATTTGTGTACACTCAGAGTAAAAACACAATGTTGTGCTTTTTGTAAAATAAAGAAAACTAACATGATGCGTGATCTCTCCTCTCCCTCTGAACGAAGTCCAATCTGATAGTTCTCAGAAAATGAACTGTAACTTATGAATACTAATGACAAAAAAATGACACTTACGTCTAAAGAAACGTTGAAATATCAGGTTTTAAATCGTGTAAGTCAAATCGAAAACAAACATTCTGTGTTTATGTAATCTGTATGAAAAGAGAGCCATGTCAGAAGTCTGTGATTCAGCTCATTACCCGCTAATGCGGCCACGCCCACTGAGCCAGCGCTATTCAGACGCAAATTCAGAGGCAATACATGCATTCATCGTCTCAATCGTGTATTTATTGTCTTGAAAAGTGTTTATTTGGATGTTAAAGCAATGGTTAGCGATCTCTAGAAGACATGCAGTTAGTTCCTAGTTCCTTTTCTTCTTTATATGAATTTGTGGACTAAAGGTGTACAGAGCGCCCTCCGGCTGCAAGTATGAATTGAAAACACCATTCCTGAAATGTCCTCTTCTTCTTTAGAATAATTTGTGGACTAAAGGTGTACAGAGAGCGCTCTCCGGCTGCAAGTATGAATTGAAAAAACAGTATCCAGCACTCATAGTGATGACAATAAATATTACTTCTCAGTATAGAAAATTTACATAAATATATAAGAATCCATCAATATTTCTCCAAATGTTCATGCTTTTAAGCTAAAAGCCTATATGAAATGCCATAGAGGTAACATAATTGTTCAGACACTTTGCATCACAGAAATACATTATATTTTAAAGAATATAATATTGTAATAATATTTCACAGTATTGCTGTTTATGATGAGCTGAGACATTATTACAGAGGGTTTTTTTCACAGCCTACCTGACTAAAAGGCCTCTACTATGCAAGTCATTTCAGGTCATTACTATGTGATTCTTTTGTCTTCTCAGGTGTAAATGGCCCATTATTCATGCAGATTCACGCCTCCACGCATACTGTGCAAAAAGTGTCTTACAAAAACTAAATCAATATATTGTTTTATATGAAGGAGTAGGCAGCATAATTTTTACATAATTCTGAAGCAAAAACTCTAGTCTACAACCTCCAATACCCAAAAGTCTTGTGAACACAGATTTAATATACTTTTTTTGGCCTTATTTCAGTGACTTAAGTTTTTTGTTTTTTCAATAACCACGCATAAACATTATTCCTTCAAAAATACAAACATGTACATACATGTTCCTCACATATTATTGTAGCCTAGTTTGTGCTGAATACAGTGTAATGACACTTTTGTCATTTATATGTTTATGAACAACTGAAAAAAGCACAAATGTCAGGGCATGTCAAAACTTGTCTAAGCCCCAAATCAGCCTCAGACTCCAGAGGGTTAAACAACTCCTTCTGATAAAAAACATTTTCCCCCCTGTCATTATCGGCCAGAGCTCAGCTCAGTGCTCATTTCCCATACGCACACATGTCTCACACACACACTGTAACACAGTTCACGTTCGTTTATGGGAAGGAAGAGGACAGGGACGGCGAACAACTGCTGACTGAGCTTTTATTAAAATGAATGTTCAACAGAAAGGCCGTGCAGACGCACGATAACGGCAACACAAATAATCCACAAAGGGCTTCACTCCAGGTTCGGTAAACACAATCCACAAAGGGCTTCACTCCAAGTTGTTCGTTGGGTCTCAGTCAGCAGTTCCCCTCTCTCTCACACACTCCTGCTTCTCACGGCGTCTTATCCTGTCTCCGCGCCAATCACTAGAACGAGAAACAGGTGTTCGTGATTTGCATCCAACCCACTCACTTACCAAGCGTCTCCCGCTATTCTCTCCGGTTGCAGACCTCGCTGAACCACTCCCCCTCGCCACATACCCCCACCGCCCGACTCAGGCCGGGGAGCCGTCCGGCCTGCAGCCCCCCCCCCCCCCCCCCCCCCCCCACCCCCCATTTCTGGAGTGGAAATCGGCCCGTCCCAGGAGATAATAGCGGAGGGTGAGGACGGCCCACCTAATAGCCAAACACTCTTTTTCCACGGTGCTGTACTTAGCTTCTCTCTTAGAGAGCTTACGGCTAATGTACAGCACCGGCCGTTCCTCACCCTCTATCTCCTGGGACAGGACAGCACCCAGCCCCCTGACCGACGCGTCAGTCTGCAACAGAAAAGGGAGAGAAAAGTCAGGAGAGTGAAGCAATGGCCCGCCACATAGAGCAGCCTTCACCTGGGTAAAGGCCTGCTGGCACAGCTCCGTCCACTGGACCGTATCTGGTGCATCCTTTTTAGTTAGATCAGTCAACGAGCTGGTGAGGGCCGAATAATTAGGTACAAACCTTCTAATATCCTGCCAGCCCGAGGAACTGCCTAACCTCCTTTTTGGTCTTGGGGCGCGGACAGGTCGCAATCGCTGCGGTCGTGTCAATTTGGGGACGCACCTGCCCATGCCCCAAGTGGAAGCCCAGATACCTTACCTCCACGCGCCCAATTGCACACTTCTTCGGGTTGGCCGTGAGCCCAGCTCCTCTCAGCGATCTCAGGACGGCCCTTAAATGCTGCATATGCCGCTGCCAGTCATTACTATAGATAATAATATCATCTAGATAGGCAGCCGCATATGCACCATGGGGCCGGAGAATTTTATCCATGAGTCGCTGAAAGGTAGCCGGTGCCCGAACAGCCCCAACGGAAGCGTAACGAATTGGTGTAATCCGAACGGCGTCGTGAAAGCGGACTTTTCTTTGGATAATGGCGACAAGGGGATCTGCCAATATCCTTTCATTAAGTCCAGTGTCGAATAAAATCGAGCCGCACCTAGCCGGTCAAGCAATTCGTCCACCCGTGGCATTGGATACGTGTCGAATTTCGACACTGCATTCACCCTGCGATAGTCCACGCAGAAACGAACAGAGCCGTCTGTTTTGGGGACCAAAACTATCGGGCTCGCCCAGTTACTGCTGGACTCTTCTATTACTCCCATCTTAAGCATTGCCTCTAATTCGTCCTGAACTACCTTTTTTTTTGTGCTCAGGTAATCTATATGAGGTTATACGAATGAGGTTGGTACGCCCCGGCAGGGGAGAGAACACGTCTGCAAACTCTGCTTGCAGTTTAGACAAATCAGTGAGCTGGGAGGGCGAGAGGTGATCTCCTCCTGGGGTCAGAGCGAGGGATTGAGTTTTTACATTCGCCTCTGGCCCGAGATCATCCTCCCCCGCTAATCACCGTTGCCAGCATCACTGATTCTGCCTCACTCCATTTTTTAAGGAGATTGAGGTGATAAATTTGACGTGCCCCCCTCCTGTCAGACCGTACCACCTCATAATCGAGCTTGCCCACTTGCCGTGTAACCTCAAAGGGTCCTTGCCACTTTGCAAGTAATTTAGAACTTGAAGTAGGGAGCAATACAAGTACTTTCTCTCCCGGTGCAAATTTGCGTAGATTAGACGGTCTGTTATACAGCTGGCTCTGTTTGTGCTTGGCTTGTAACAAATTCTCCATTGACAGCCGCCCCAAAGTGTGGAGTTTTGCTCTCAAGTCCAGCACATACTGAATTTCATTTTTGGCCTGAGATGGTCCGTCCTCCCAAGCTTCCCTCAGGACATCCAGCACCCCATGGGGCTGGCGTCCAAAGAGAAGCTCGAAGGGGGAAAACCCCGTGGAGGCTTGCGGGACCTCTCGCACTGCGAATAACAGAGGTTCCAACCACTTATCCCAATTTTTGGCGTCTTCCTGAACGAATTTATGAATCGTGGATTTAAGCGTGCGATTAAAACGTTCGACCAGCCCGTCCGTTTGTGGGTGAAAGACGCTGGTACGAATCGATTTAATGCCCAATAATTCGTACAATTCGCGTAACGTGCGTGACATAAACGCCGTGCCTTGGTCAGTGAGGATTTCTTTTGGAATCCCCACTCGGGAGATTAGGCGAAACAGTGCATCCGCAACACTCTTAGCGGAAATGTTGCGGAGAGCCACTGCTTCAGGATATCGCGTTGCATAATCAACAACGACCAATGCAAAGCGATGTCCCCGTGTGATCGTTCCAATGGCCCGATGAGGTCCATACCAATTCTTTCGAAGGGGACCTGCATTAATAGGAGTGGGCGCAATGGTGCTTTTGGGGTGGCCGGTGGGTTTACCAACTGACATTCACGACAAGACGCGCACCACCTGCGTACATTCTCGTGAATGCCCGGCCAGAAAAATCGGGTCATGAGACGATTTAGTGTCGCTGCCTGTCCTAAATGCCCCACCATCGGATTAGAATGAGCCGCGTGGAAAAGCATTTCCCTGCGGCTCTTTGGAACTAATAACTGGGTTGTATCCTCTTTTGTCTGAGTGTCTTGGGTCACTCGGTACAACCTATCTTTTATAACCGCAAAATACGGATAAGCAAGCGGACGCCCAGGCTGGAGAGGCTGACCATCAATCACACAGACCTTTTCAAACGCATGTTTTAGCGTCTCATCCTGAGACTGCTCCAGGGGAAAATCATCGCGTTCCAGAAGAATTAGTCTTCCGGCTTCACTCTGTTCCCCTGCAGCAGCGCTCCCCGGTCCCTGTTCAGTCTCTCCTACCTGCACTCGCGCTTGCTTACCCTGCATTCTCTTTTCCCAAGAGGCATCCGAGCATAAACATCCCAATAATTGACTGAACGCAGGCCAATTTGTTCCCAAAATTATCGGATGCCGGAGGTGCGGGTTAACTGCAACCTCCACACTATGCTTTTGTCCCCTGAATTTAATTATGACGGGCATTACAGGATATCTCACCACATCCCCGTGCACACACCGAACCCCAACCAAGCGGCCTGTATCCAATGCCCCAGATGAAATCAGGCTTTGATGGACAGAGGTTTGGTTACAGCCCGAGTCCACCAAAGCCTGATATGTACCCCCCTTGATACTCACGGGTATTTGGTACTCGCCAGCTTGACCAGGGGCAGCTTGTGGATGGTCGGGGACCCGGATCATCGTCCCAACTTCCATAACCGGACATTTATCCACAAAATGATCCGGGTCCCCACACCGCCAACAAGCCGGCCCAGACCTGCCCGCCGCTCCTGTGGCAGTGAGTGGGTTAAATGGCTGACGCGGAGAAAGGGGAGAAGCAGGAGTGGGGTCCGCTGGAAGCTGGAAGGGGTTCGCCGCCCCCTTGGCACGCCACCATGTGGTCCTCCGCCAATTGGATGGCTGAGTCCAGCGACGTGGGGCGGTGGCACTGGACCCACTCGGCCGTCTTCTTTGGAAGCCGAGTGATGAACTGCTCCAGCACCACGCGATCGATGACCAGATCCACGTCGCTTCCCTCAGCCAGCAACCATTTGCGGCACGAGTCCCGGAGCTGTTGGGCCAACACGAAGGGCCGGCCGGACTCACCCAGGTCGAGGGAACGGAAGCGTTGACGATGTTGTTCCGGGGTCCGGCCGACCCGCTGGATGATGGCCTGCCGTTGGTCGTCATACACCAGGAGGTTCTGGACTGGCAGCTGCTGTGCCGCCACCTGCGACTCTCCCGAGAGGAGCGGGACCAGCCTCATAGACCACTGATCCCGCGGCCATTCACTCGCTTCAGCGGATCTCTCAAAGAGCTCGAGGAAAACTTCTGGATCGTCCAGGGGGCCCATCTTGTTCAGGGGCCGGTGAATCCAGCTCCGGAACGCCTCGCGGTCCTCCTGCTGGGTCTGGAGGATGGTTTGCCAGCACCGTTCCTGATCTTTGCGCAGATCCAGCAGGGCCTGGTGTTGTTCACGGTGCAGGACCGCGAGGGACGCGATGACGTCCGCAAATGGTGGGGAGGACGATGTTTGCATGGCGGCGTACTCCCGTCTTCCTTCCCGGGTTTCAGCACCAGTGTAACACAGTTCACGTTCGTTTATGGGAAGGAAGAGGACAGGGACGGCGAACAACTGCTGACTGAGCTTTTATTAAAACGAATGTTCAACAGAAAGGCCGTGCAGACGCACGATAACAGCAACACAAATAATCCACAAAGGGCTTCACTCCAGGTTCGGTAAACTTAATCCACAAAGGGCTTCACTCCAAGTAGTTCGTTGGGTCTCAGTCAGCAGTTCCCCTCTCTCTCACACACTCCTGCTTCTCACGGCGTCTTATCCTGTCTCCGCGCCAATCACTAGAACGAGAAACAGGTGTTCGTGATTTGCATCCAACCCACTCACTTACCAAGCGTCTCCCGCTATTCTCTCTGGTTGCTCGCTGAACCACTCCCCCCTCGCCACACACACACACACACACACACACACACACACACACACTGTTTCGCCTCACGCAAACATGAACATAAACAATCACACACGCAAATTCACAAGACATTTTATGATTGTTTTTATTTAATGAAAATATAGAAGGTTTTTTTTTTTTTTTCATATAATATTGGTGTGAAGGAAGATCTTTTGAATTGTTTTATGTGTTTTTATTTATTTATTGTTTTCCTTTAGTTAGTTAGTTATTTTATTTATAAAGCACATATAAAAACAACCACAAGGTTGACCAAAGTGCTGTACATTAGAAACAATATATAAAAAGAAAACTTCAAACAGCAGAGTAAAATACACACAACAAAATTCATTTGTTGTTAAACACTGTAGATAAAAAATAAGATTTTAGCTTTGATTTAAACATGGAAAGAGATGGTACTGTTCTAATTGACATTGGTAAGCCATTCCTAGTTTGGGGCCAGACTTTGCAAAGGCTCTGTCCCCTCTATGTTTTAGCTTAGTCCTGCACACAGAGAGTAATCCAAGATCCCCTGACTTAAGTGACCTAGCTGGGTTATGAGGGAGTACCAAAACAGAAAGGTAGTCTGGAGCTAAGCCAGGTAAGCATTTATAAACGAAAACCAAAATTTTAAACTCTATTCTAGATTTAACCGGAATCCAGTGCAGAGACGTCAAGATTGGAGTAATGCGATCAAATTTTTTGCTGCCAGTCAACAGCCTAGCAGCAGCATTCTGGACAAGATGTAGATGCCCAATTGATGAGCTATTAGCTCCATAGTAAAGTGAATTACAGTAGTCAAGACATGTGGTAATGAATGCGTGGATAACCGTTTCAAAATTCTTGTGGGAGAGAAATGATTTAACTTTTGCAAGGCGGCGTAGATGGAAAAAGCACGATTTGACAAAAGAATTAATCTGTTTATCAAACCGAAGTCCCAAGTCTATTAAAACGCCAAGGTTTTTAGCGCACGGAGTAACATAAGAACTTAAAAAGCCTAGATCCAGATTACCATGATCATAAAAGTCACTTGGTCCAAAAATTAAAACCTCAGTTTTTTTCTCATTTAAGGCCAAAAAATTTTGTGATAGCCATGATTTCAGATCCTTTAGGCATGCTATCAAAACCTCAATGGAACATCATTGCTTTTGAGTGGGAGATACAGCTGGGTGTCGTCGGCATATAAATGAAACGATTACTCCATGTTTAGAAAACAGGGATCCCAGTGGTAACATGTATAAAGAGAAAAGTGTGGGAGCAAGGATCGATCCCTGGGGAACACCACAGGAGAGGTGTGCTACTGAAGAAGTATGTTTTCCAATACATACAGAAAACTTCCTATTGGTTAAATATGATCGAAACCATTTTAGAACGACACCCTATGCCTACATAACTTTCCAGTCTAGAAATTAAAATGTTATGATCAACCATATCAAATGCTGAACAAGGGATCTAAAAGAACCAAAGCAACAGCATTCCCATTGTCAGTAGACATCAAAATATCGTTTGTAACTTTCAGTAATGCAGATTCAGTACTATGTAATTTTCTATAACCTGACTGAAAAGTTTCATATATTGAATTTGAACTTAGAAAAGATTGTAGTTGATTGAGTACCACCTTTTCTAAAATTTTTGAAATAAACGGAAGATTAGAAATCGGTCTAAAATTACTTAACACGGAAACATCGAGATTGGGTTTCTTCAAAAAAGGAGTGACGGAAGCATGTTTTAGACAGTCAGGAACAGTACCAGTACTCAGACAGCTATTAATAAAAAACAAAAGATCGGACCCTACAATGTCTATAATTTGCTTTAAATATTGTGAAGGAATAAAATCATAATGACAGGAGGTAGGTTTTAAGTGTGCAATAATATCATTACAGGTCTGTAAGGAAATGTGATCAAACACACTCCAGGTAACTGAGCGACTGTTTATTTCAGACAAGGCATGTGACGTCTGCAGAGAATGAGGGGTCTTGGTAATTTTGTCTTATCAACAAAGAAAGACAGAAAGTTTTCACATAGAGAATTAGACACATGAGAGAAAACATTTACAACAGGGTTTAAAACAGAATCTATAGTTGAAAATATGATCCTGGGAGTCTGACAGTTTTTTGTGACAATCTCAGTAAGGAATTTGGATTTAGCTGACTTAACAGCCTTCTGAAAAACAGAAAGAGACTCCTGTAGCATTTCATATGACACCTGTAGTCTGTCCTTACGAAATTTGCATTCAGCCCTTCTACATACTCATCTGAGTGAACGAATAGAGTCATTAAACCAGGGCGCAGATTTTTCTTTAGAACGCTTACATTTCAAAGGAGCAATGTTGTTAACAATGTTCAAACAGGTCTTACTAAAATGATTAAAATACTCATCAGCGTTATATTCTGAAGTCCGAAACACATCCAAAGACGATCCAACAGCCGTATATGCAGCTGCAAAATGCTCACTGGCTGTCGGAGGAAAATAACGAGACAATCGGGCCAGGACAGGTGCCTTCACTTGATGTGTGAGGAAAACTAGTAGCGAAAATCACCGATTTATGATCAGAAAAACCAGTGTCATTAATCTCCAAGTTAGTGAGAGGAAGACCGTGTGAGAAAACCAGATCCAAGGTGTGACCGTGATTAGGCGTCGGACCTCGCACCCATTGAGAGAAACTGAGAGAGTCCATTAGATTGCAGATGTCCTTGGATAACGGTTTATCAAGTCAACAAACATGAATGTTAAAATCACCCAATAATAAAAATCTTTTCATACTTTGTTGCAACATCCCAATAAACTCTGCAAATTCATTCATAAAAACGTTATTAGATTGTGGGGGTCGATAGACAACTACACACAGTACTGGGTTTACCAAGTCCATTAAGAGTAATTGAGCCTCAAAACTCTTATAGGGATCTGTAGGAATATCGCGACAGTGAAAGCTATTTTTAAAAACAGCTGCCAATCCTCCCCCTCATTTAGATGATCGTGGAAAGCTAAGAAATGAACAGTTTTGTGGAACAAGTTCAGAGAAGGGACTAAAATCCCCCACTTTAGTCCAGGTTTCTGTCATGAACATAAAATCCAATTCCTGCGAGATAAAAAAGTCATGTAAAATAAAGGTCTTGTTTAAAAATGAGTCGGAGTCCGAATGCTCATGTCAGGGAGTGAGTAGGGAAGCTAATATAGTTACTTGAGATCTGAAATAATATCTGGCTTTTTTCTCTTGGAAACTTGCAAGAGATATCCGCGTGGGCGTGTGATAAGTTTGCCTCACTGTCGGAAAGTAATGTCAACGATTCTACTGTTATTCGAACTTTGATGAAGAGGAGACAAGGAACCTCTCTGGATGTAATGGGGTAACACGGCAAAGCGGTGATAACATCAGCGGGTAGGCAAAACTGTGCTGTGAATGGGCCAGAGTGGGGAGATTCAGATGAAATTGATAGTGAAGTTCATATGGATGTTAGTCAGAGAAGTGGAGGAAGTAGGGAGAAACAAGGAAACTCTTTTGAAAAAGTGGGAACAAAGAAATTTAAAAAGATGACGAATAGTAAATCTGAGGGAAGGAGTGTCATTACAGGGATTGAAGATGATGAATTCAAGATAATACTTAGATTTAGTGAAGAAAAAGGAGTGCATGACATGAGTCCAGTGAAATTGACTACGATTTTGAAAAATCAAGTTGGTGAGGTAAGGTTGGCCAAAGTTTTGAGAGACGGAAATTTACTAATTATGTGTAGTAACGAAGAACAAAGGGAAAGGGCTTATAAGATGAGAGAAATAGGAAAACATAAAGTGATAAGTGCTCGACGTGTGGAGAAGAGATACATGTGGAACAGGGGTGTGATTTGGGGAATACCTGTTGAGGTTTCTATGGATGAAATAAAAGCAAATGTGAAAGGAGGAAAGTTGAAAGATGCACAAAGATTACAATCCTTTAGGGATGGGATAAAACAAGACAGTGAAAGTATAATGTTGGAGTTTGAGGATGAAATACTCCCAAACAAAGTAACTCAAGGTTACATGACGTACAATGTGAGGGAATTTGTCCATAAACCCATGAGATGTTTTAATTGCCAGAGATTTGGGCATACTGCTTCAACCTGTAAAGGGAAAAGAAGGTGTGCTAGATGTGGCGAGGACCATGATTATGAGCAATGCAGGAAAGAGATTCAACCAAAATGTTGCAATTGTGGAGGGAGTCACAGTGTGGCATATGGAGGATGCGAAGTAATGAAAAGACAGGTTGAAATTCAGCAGATCAGAATGCAAAATAAGATCTCATATGCAGATGCTGCTAAGATGGTGAACATCAGGGAAGAGATAGATGAAGGAAATGTAAATGATGGACTGTGTATTAAACAACAGGAACGACCAAAGGAAGGCAAAGCAATGATTGATCTAAAGAAATTAATCATATTCATAACAGGAGTCATTAATGCTACAATGGAGTCGAAATCAAAAACTGAAAGGATACAAATAATAGTAAAGGCAGCAGTAAACCATTTGGGTTTTACTGATTTATCATGGGAAGAAGTGAGGAATGAATTAAGTGCTGAATTAATTAAGTACCTGGATGGGAGACCTCCTGGGAAAACTTGGTAGCTGCTGGAAGAGGTGTTAGTGAGGCCAGCAGGGGGCGCTCACCCTGTGGTCTGTGTGGGTCCTAACGCCCCAGTATAGTGATGGGGACACAATACTGTCAAAAAGCACTGTCCTTCGGATGAGACGTTAAACCGAGGTCCTGACTCTCTGTGGTCGTTAAAAATCCCAGGATATCCTTCGAAAAGAGTAGGGGCGTAACCCTGACATCCTGGCCCAATTTGCCCATTGACCTCTGTCCATCATGGCCTCCTAATCATCCCCATATACTGATTGGCTTCATCACTCTGTCTCCTCTCCACCAGTTCTGGCGCAATATGGCTGCCGTCGCATCATCCAGGTGGATGCTGCACATTGGTGGTGGTTGAGGAGATTCCCCCTTCGATATGTAAAGCGCTTTGAGTGCCCAGAAAAGCGCTATATAAACGTAAGGAATTATTATTATTAAGCGAGTCAAGAAGCTTCATTTGTTGGATAATGGTGCTTGTGTTACAATGGAATGCAAGAAGCTTAGTGGCAAATGGGCAAGAGTTTAAGAATTTTATTGGAAGGTTACCAGTAGCACCTGATGTGGTTTGTTTACAAGAAACTTGGTTGATACCTAAATTAGATTTTAGAATTTGTAACTATAATGGTGTTAGAAGAGATAGGGAAAAAGGTGTAGGTGGTGAGTGTGCTACCTTTATTAAGGTAAATATACCATTTCAAGTTATCGATAAAGGTAAGGATGAAGAATACATTGTAATAGAAATATGTACTATACAAGGTCAGTTTGTCATCATAAACTATTATAACCCTTGTAAGAGATTAGATATTAATATATTAAATCAAATTCAGGAAAAGGTTTCTAATCACGTTTTTTGGTGCGGGGATTTTAATGCTTATAGTTCACTATGGGGAGGAGAGAAAACAGATATAAATGGGCAGATAATAGAACAATTATTGGAGGATAATAATCTGGTGTGTCTCAATGATGGAAGAGGTACAAGAATAGATGTACACACGGGTAAAAGTTCAGCACTTGATTTAACTATAGTTTCAAAAGAGGTGGCTGTTACGGTGTATGGTGGTAGAGATGAGGCATACACAGAAATCCACAATGTAGGGTATTTAATAGAACGACGGAGAGATACACACACTATACACATTACTCTAACAATAGGACAGACAAGGAGTGAAGGGAGTGAGTCCATATATAAAGGGAGTGCTGATGATCAGGAACAGGTGCAGGTGATCCGTGATGAAGAGGATAAGACGAGGGAAGTGAGTGCAGGTGTGGAGACAGGAGGATTATGGGTAACGGAGTCTGGGAGACAAGGGATCTGTGACAGTGGCGGGGATGAGTGGGAGATATGGGAAGAATCTACTATTGGTAGTGACCACTATCCTGTTTTTTGTAAAATATGTGTAGAGACAGATGAGAGGATAGAGGAAAGAGAGGCTGAATGGATATTTAGTAAGGCTAATTGGGGTAAGTTTGAATATTTATTATTTATGTGAGGTGGAAAGTAGTGAAATAGATCTAAACCAAGATATAGAAGAAATAGATGAGAAATTTAGAGAAGTTGTGTTAAAAGCAGCATATTTATCGATACCCAAAAGCAAAGGGAAAATGAAAAAGAAACCAGTTGCTTGGTGGTCAGAGGAGTGCAGTAAAAGTATTAATGAGAGAAATAAAGCTTTTAAAATGTTGAAAAGAACTCATAATTTTCAAAGATTAGTGGAGTACAAGAAGACTCAAGCCCAAGTAAAGAAAGTGGTGAGAAATGTAAAAAGAAATAGTTGGAGAGAATATTGTAATAAAATAGGTAGAACAACTCCTTTAGGTGAGGTATTGGGGATGATAAAAAAGATGAGGGGTATTAGGAGAGACTGGAAATATCCAGTTTTAAAAGCTGGAGAAAGTATAGCAGTATCAAATGAAGAAAAAGTAGAAATATTAGCTAAGACTCTTGTTGAAATTCATAGTTCTAATAATTTATCAGAGGAAGGTAAACAAGGGAGAAATGAAACTTGAGATGCTAATTTAGGAGCATTACAGAGACAGGAATGTACAAAGGATGCTATGGATGCTCCTTTTACATTACAAGAAATGAGACAAGCTATACATAAACCTAGATTAACTTCACCAGGGAAAGATCAGATCTGTTATATTATGTTAAAACATCTAGGAACTTTAACTCAAGGTAAACTTTTAGGTTTGTATAATAAAATATGGGAAGGTGGTATTTTACCTATTGGTTGGAAAGATGCAGTTATTATTCCCATAATAAAACCAGGAAAGGATCCAACGAATCCAGCAAATTACAGGCCAATTGCTCTTACATCTCATGTTGGGAAAATAATGGAAAGGATGATTGTTGAGAGATTGACGTTTTATTTAGAAAGTAAAGGATTGTTATCTCTGCATCAGAATGGTTTTAGGAAAGGTCGAGGAACAATGGATCCAGTTGTTTGTTTGGAAACAGAAGTTAAGAAAGCACAAATTAAGAAGGAATCAGTATTAGCAATATTTTTAGATGTAGAAAAACCGTATGATATGATATGGAAAGAGGGACTGTTGATTAAGTTAGTTAAATTTGGAATAAAATGAAGAACTTTTAATTGGATTAAAAACTTTTTATATGAAAGATATATCCAGGTTAAAATTGGAACAACGTTGTCCAGTAGATACAGAGTAGAAAATGGGACTCCACAGGGTAGCATGATCAGCCTATTACTTTTTTCTGTTATGATTAATGATGTGTTTGATGAATTAAAATATGATATTGGTAAATCATTGTTTGCTGATGATATTGCTCTTTGGAAAAATGGTAAGAATCTAATATTTGTACAAGAGAAGATGCAAGAAGCAATAAGAAAGATTGAAAAATGGTCTTATTCTTGGGGTTTTAAATTTTCAGTAGAAAAGACAAAGATGATGGTGTTTACTAGAAAGAAGGTTGATGTATGGGGGACAAATAGAACAGGTAAAGTCCTTTCGTTTTTTAGGAGTTATATTTGACTCTAAACTGACTTGGAGTGATCATATAAAGAAAATAGAGAAGAAATGCAAGATGATTCTTAATATAATGAGATGTTTAACAGGTTTGAGTGGGGTGCTAGTAAAAGAGCCTTGAGAGATTTATATGTTGCTTTAATAAGACCAGTGATAGAGTATGGAAGTGTAGTATATAGATCAGCTGCTAAGACTCTGTTAAAGAAATTGGAGTCTTAGTCTTTAAAGAAATTGGAAATAATACAAAATCAAGCTTTGAGAATCTGCCGTGGGGCTATAAAATCATCTCCTATGTGTGCGATTCAAGTGGAGATAGGTGAATTACCTCTGAATTTAAGATTCAAGCAACTGATGATGAATTATTGGGCAAATTTAAAAGGTCATAATGGAGAAAAACACCCTACTGTAAAGGCCCTTAGCCCATGTTGGGAAAGTATGAAAGCAAAGCGAGAATGTTTTATTTGGTCATCAAAAAATATGGCCAAAGAAATGGGATTAGAAGAGAAAAAGTACAGTCCTTCAGTGCCTTATCCAGTGACACCGCCCTGGATGTTTCCTTCACTGTTTTTAGATTTATATATACATAATGAAATTAAAAGAACTAACGAGAAAGGAAATTGGTCAGATTTAGTTGATGAAAGATTGAGAACAATGCATAAGTCTTTTATTGCGATTTTTACTGATGGATCTAAAGAACCTAAGAGTGGAAATACTGGCTTTGCTTTTGTTATTCCAGAGCTAAAGATTAATATTAGGGAAAGAACACCTGACTATTTAACAGTGTTTACAGTGGAACTGTTAGCTATTTTAAATGCAGTTCAATGGGTAGAGCATAATAAACTTAAACTGGTAGTAGTATGCTCTGATAGTTTATCGGCATTGGTTTCTTTACAGTTTTTAATCATCTCATAATAGACCTGATATTGTGTATGAAATATATGAAATTCTGTACAGACTAAATCAGATTTATGTGGATACCAGCTCATAGGGGAAATGAGGGAAATGACATGGCTGATGTTCTAGCAAAGCAAGCTCTAAAACAAGACAGAATAACTGAGGTATCTTATAGTAAAGCAGAAATTAAAGCAATAATACGAATTAATATAATGAATACTTGGCAAAAACAATGGGATGAAGGAAGTAAAGGACGTCATTTGTATAAGATAAGAAAAGAAGTAGGAAAAATGAAATCAATAGGAAGAACTTCAAGAGAGCAAACTATAATATCAAGGATGAGGTTAGGTCATACTGGGTTAAATAAAACAATGTATTTATTGAGTAAGCACCCTTCAGGTATGTGTGAGTGTGGAATAGAAGAAGAGACAGTGGAGCATGTTATTTGTCAATGCATTAAATATAACACGCAAAGAGTTAGGTTTAAAGATGAGTTAAAGAAATATGGGGCGAATGAGTTGAATCTTAAGAGTATATTAAATGAAGAACAAATTATTAAAGTTTTATTTATTTTTCTGAAAGAAACTGGATTAATTGAAATAATTTAAATGAATTTTTTATTACTATTATTATTAATAATGGGTTGTATGTAATATATATTTATTTTATATATTTAGTTATTATTATTATTATTATTATTATTATTATTTATTTATTTATTATTATTATTATTTTTTTTTTTTTTTTTTTTGTAGATATATTTATAAATATATACTAATCTCTGGCCCACACTCCAGTACAGCAGGTGGCGGATATGCACCTTAATGGCTAGTTGCCTCCTGCCAATAAAAATAGAAGAAGAAGAAGAAGAAGAAGGTCTTGTTTACCACAGACCGCACGTTGAGTAAGGCCATCCTGAGCGGCAGTGGATCACTTGGTGTCCACTGTTTAGCTGGCGCAACAACTGTGGATTCACTCCACTCTGACGAAACCGGGGAAGAGGGCACAGCATCGGCACATCAAAAGAGTTCGGGACAATAGGCCGAATCCAACGGCTGCGGTAGCGACAATCAGAAATATCCAGTCCGGCTTTTAGTCTGCTAGCAACACCACCTCGTTTGCCACGTCTCCTGCAGCGTTTCTTTCTTTATCCTTTATGATGAATAACAAATTGGTGAAAATACTATTTGTGAACGTGCTTTAAATATTTTTTGTTTGCTTGTTTGGTTTAATTCCTATTTGATGACTGGTGAGAATGTAATTATGAACTTGCTTTAATTTATTTTGTTGTTTCCTTTCTTGTTAATTTGGTGAAAATACAACTGTGAAACTGAACTTTTTTTGTGTGGGACTCTCACTCTGTTTGTAATCGGTGGTTTATTAAGCTATTCGGGAAAAACTGGGGGGAAAAAAACTGTATTATTTGACAAGATTGAGCTTGTCTGGCACCCGAACTACATAAAGACTGCTAATTTGAATTTTATTTGGGCCCGCCACCGTTACACATTCAAACCTTGTAAAAGAGCTGACTCAGTATTGTGACAGGATTTAAAACCAGATTGAAATTTTTCAGAAATTGAATTAATAGTCAAGTAAGATTGAATTTGATTTAGAACCACTTTCTCTAAAATTTTAGAAAAAAAAGACAAGTTTGAAATAGGACGAAAGTTGGCCAGTAATGTGGGATCCAAACTAGGTTTTTTAAAATGAGGCCGCACCATGGCAAAAGTTTAAAGTCGCCAGGTACAGTGCCAGTATAGAGACATTTGTTAATAATAGACAATAAGTCAGGGCCAACAGTCTCAATAATTTGTCCAAGGAAACATACTGGAATTACATCCTAGGGGCATGTAGTAGGTTTCAGAGTAGACGTAATCTCAATCAGAGTATTTAAATTTAATTTACAGGCTCAAAGACAGACCAAGTGGAAGGGGAGATAGGAGTATCAGACAATTTGTATGATGACAGATGCAACAAAGATGTAATTTGGGAAATCTTATCATTAAAATGTCTTGCAAAATCTTCACAAAGAGAGACCGATGTCTCGGGAAACAGATTAACATTTGGATGAAGAACAGATTCAATAGTGGAAAAAAGGATATTTGGCTTAGTGGTGCAATATAATTTAAAATGTTAGAACATGTAGCATTGAACAGACTTAGATGTTCATCAGCATCCAAGTGACATGTAGAGGAATTCATATACTGATTAGCACTTTGATGTACATACATGGAGGAAAATTCGTCACTGGAATGGTCAGTGATGATACGAGTCCAGTTTGTAAGTGGAGAATGTCCTTGAGTATTTCCATCCAAAGGCATAGAGAACAATATAGGCATATGATCAGACAAGCCTGCGTTATTGATATTAATGTCCAACACTGTTAAACCACGGGATAAAATCAAGTACAGAGTGTGTCCTTGAACATGAGTTGGTCAAGACACCCATTGATCAAAGTCAAAAGTGTCAAGTAGATTTGTCTTTTGAAGTGTTTTGAAAGTGGCTTGGAGTCACTGCAGACATGAGTGTTAGAATCTTGATTTTAGGGGATTTTATCATGATTAGTGACAATTTCCCCCATAAATTCAGCAAATTCATTGAAAAAATCCTTGTGTACATGAGGTGGCCGATATATAATTGCAAAAACCACTGGGTTATCCAAAGAGAGCAGAAACAACTGAACTTCAAAACTACTACGAGTCCCAGTTGATAAACAATGACATATGAGAGAGGCATTAAACACTGTCGCCAATCCCCCACCATGACCGGATAACCGAGGGGAATTTAAAAATTTACAGCCCTGTGGCACCAGCTCAGTGAAAGGACTCAAGTCTCCAGGTTTAATCCAGGTTTCCGTAATGCACAGTATATCCAAGGCATGTGAAGTAAAAAAGTAATTTAATAAAAAAGTTTTGTTTACCAGAGAGTGTGCATTGATCAAAGTCACCTTATACAGCGACGAATCTCCCTGAAACTGCTTTGTCCGACACAACGGTCGAAGATTAAAGGTGTTCACACCACAGTGGCGAACACGGGGAGGAACGCTAGGTAAAATAGGTCGAAGTCATCGATGCGAAGCATCTAGCCGACTCCAGCGAGCACCGTGTTCAGAGGCCAAACCAGGCCTATCAGACAACGGAGACGACGTCCATGCAAAGGATCTCAGCCAAACAGCAACTCCGCCCCACTTTCCACGTTTCCTCCAATGCTTCCTTTTCCAAGGCAGGTCAGCCAAACGGCAGCAATGGTATAGGGAGATATGAATGTGTAAGCAGAGAAGTGCATGACAAACAAATGTCACACCTGGCACAAATGTCACACACATGAATGTTTGCCGATCGTAAACCAAAACCATTTTACAGCTTGTGATTAAAAGAGACACACATAAAAACTGCGAACGACCAGGGGCGCAACTGCACATTTGCTGAGGGGTATGCAAGATCATGTGTTGGAGGAGGATTCCCAAATGTGTCCAAGCTTTAATCCTGGAGAAAAACCCAGAGGCAATATTTATTCCCTGCTGCAGCCACAGCCTCAATCTCCTTTTATGTGATGCAGAATCTTCAATCAGAGAATGTTTAACTTTCTTTGGCTCTCTTCAGAGGTTGTATATGATCTTCTCCTCGTCTGTCAAGAGATGGGACATTCTGAAAGAATTTGTGGAAATTACACTGAAGCCACTGAGTGACACCAGGTGGGAGGCAAAACTAGATTCTGCTAAACCCTAACCCTAACCCTAACCCTAAGCTCTTGATGCTTTGGAAAAGCTTGAAAAAGTTGCTAAAGATGGAAAAATTGCATCCGAGGCAAAATCGCTCTGTGAAGAAGTTGGGCGCATGGAGTTTCTTGTGTGTCTCATGATGTGGTATGATATTTTGGCTGTGATAACACACATAAGCAAGGCACTACAATCACCAGAGGTGTCTTTGGACACAGCCATTATGCTGATCAATTCTTTAAAAGACTTCTCTGTACAGTACAGAGAGGAGGGATTTCAAAAATCGATGTCCATTGCACATTTTAGGTGTAGCTTGTTTAATGTAAGTGTTGACACAGCTATCCAGGAACTTAGTGACAGGTTTAAAAATATTGGCCATGTCTCTGACAGATTTAGTTTTCTAATCAAGATGGAAACCATGACAAAAGAAGAACTGGAGGAATCTGCATTGAGGTATGCACTTACAACAAGTGACATCTCAAGGGACATTATTCAGGAAATCTACCCTGCAAGCAGAATTCTCAAAGGTCAGAAAAAAGCCATTGAGAAGCTAAACTTTATTCTGGAGGAAAATCTGGACAAGGTATTCCCAATTTTGACAGTAACCTTTGAGAGTTTTTCTAACAATGCCACTAACCGTTGCCTCGGCTGAAAGATCCTTTAGTAGACCGAAACTTATTAAAAATCCCCCCAAACCACACACACATAGATATTCTACAAATAAAAAATGAATGAAATCCATAAACAAGTTATGTGGCCTTTGGAGTCAATCCAACTTTATTACAGGCATGTAATATATAGTTCTACCAGAAAGACTCGGGAGGCAAGATAATGAAACACTGATATTTATTACCAAACAGCAAGCAGAATATATATATATAAAGTTAATGATCTTTGGCGTAGGCCCCGTCCGTAGCTCACGTCCTGAGGGTTGCAGACTTTGCATTTCCTGCCTGAAGCTGAAGGCAGGGGCGTAGCCAACCCCCAAAAATGGTGGCGAGACGTGACCGCCAGGACGGAGCCCACTCTCCCCCCAAAAACTGTGAGAGGGAATGTATACCCACCAGAGGAGAATCTTGCAGTTCCTGAAACAGAGAAAAAACAAATTAAAACATAATAAGAGAAGGAGAAAGAACAGGAAGAAAAAAAAAAGCAACATAGAGACAAGGCCGCGATCGGCCACACGACCACGATAGGTCACACAGAGACAATGCCGCGATCGGCCACACGACCGCGATAGGTCACACAGAGACAAGGCCGCGATCGGCCACACGACCGCGATAGGTCACACAGAGACAAGGCCGCGATCGGCCACACGACCACGATAGGTCACACAGAGACAAGGCCGCGATCGGCCACACGACCACGATAGGTCACACAGAGACAATGCTGCGATCGGCCACACGACCACGATAGGTCACACAGAGACAAGGCCGCGATCGGCCACACGACCACGATAGGTCACACAGAGACAAGGCCGCGATCGGCCACACGACCACGATAGGCCACACAGAGACAAGGCCGCGATCGGCCACACGACCACGATAGGCCAAACAGAGACAAGGCCACACTGACCACGTGTATACGAGGCCTCAATGGCCTAACGGAGACAAAGCCGCCCCGAGTACCAGAAAATTCAAAGCTATAGAAGCTGAAAATAGTAAAATGAAATACGTAAACATACACCACCACCAGTATTTGCATGAAAATACCTTAATCTTGACTTGAGAGAGCTTGCTGAGCTTCGAGGATGGTTTTAGAATCTGGTCTGATATAAGATTCAAATGCAGAGGAGGACCATCTGCCCAGAAGCTTGATGGCTGAAGATGAAACACCTCGTTTGGCTGCTGTGGTGGCAGCCCCGATCCTAAAGGAATGACCAGTATATAGCAAGGGGGAAAGGTTGCAGCTTCCTATGGCAGTAGCTAAATGAGTCCTAAACCAAGCTTTAGTGAGGGGTGCTCCATCGGGTAAAAGAAAAAGGGGAAAGTGATCAGGAGTTTTAGGCCGGACTTTGAGATATTTAATCATAGAGTAGAAAGGGCAGAAGCTGTTATTAAGTTTGAAAAAAGTTAGAGTGACACCAGATCCTTGAGAATCATTCTTAGAATGCTTCAGAAAAGAGTAAAGAATTTGGGTGAAAAACATAAATCAGAAAAAGAAAGACAGCGGGTCGGATTGAAATGTTTAGAATCTGAAGTAATTTCCCCTGGGCGCATAAAACCGTAGAAAGCTGATAGAAACACAGCTTCTAGCAGAGTGTTAATATAAGGGGAAAAGAGACCATTGCGGATGGAAAGAATTAATCTTTGTAAAATAGATAAAGTAATTGGAAGGCGGCGATCTGGACGTTTGCTGGACAAGTTAGCCATGCCTTTGAGTAACAAACGAATAGACGGTACAGTGAAAAGACTAGGATAATTAGGATTAAAATACCTTGCATAAAATTGAATGCCTGCGAGCAACCTACGAATGGAAGAAATTTTTTGATTGCGATTTTCAAAATTGTGAACTAGAAAAGCACAGACGGTCGATATTAAAATGGGAAATAGCGGAATCTGAAAGGAAAAACAAAACATAAGAAATGAAGACCATGCTGAAGTATAAGCCTTGAGTGTGGAAGAAGCCACGCCTTTGGAGATATAGTGACTAGCCGATTTGAGCAATTGGTCTAGTTTAATATTATCTTTGCTAGCGGAGGGCAGGGAGTTGGATCCTGATTGGCTGAAGGGCAGAGCCGTCTGAAAGCCTGAAAACAAAAACGAGACAGAGAGTCAGCAATGATATTACAGTGACCAGGAATGTGCGCAGCCATAATGATGAAATTATGAACGACGGATTGCCAGATTAAACGTCTCAGAAATGGCATAATGGTCAGACTGGAAGATCTACCTTTGTTGATAATAGCTACCGTAGCTTCGTTATCACAAAACATCATAATACGTTTGCGAGACCACTCGGAGCCCCAGAGAACACTAGCTACCGCCAAAGGATAGATTTCATGGAGCGCGGAAGAGACAGAACCTGATTCAGGCTTAGGAAATGCGTTTGGCCATTTCTCGGCAAACCATTGCCCTTGAAAGAAACCCCCAAAACCAATAGAAGGGGCAGCGTCAGTGAACAATTGCAAATCTTCAGACGATTCAGGAACTTCATTATAGAAAAAGGAGATACCGTTCCAATGATTTAGTAAGCGCGACCAAAAACTGAGATCGGACAAACACCCTTCTTCTAACCGAATTGGATCGCTTAATTTTGGCACGGAGTGAGCAAGAGTTAACAAACGAGAAATAAATGTCCTGCCTTGAGGAATAATACTCATCGCGAAATTTAGGTGACCGAGCAGAGAAAGCATGTCACGCTTAGATACGGATCGTAACGAAGAAAAAGATTCAATAAACTCCCTGATCCGTAGAAGCTTCTCGTTTGGAAGAGAGGCTTGCATGTTAACCGTATCGAGTAAGATGCCGAGAAATTCTAGCGTAGTTGAGGGGCCCAGGGTTTTCTCTTCTGAAAGGGGAACGCCGACATCACTAAAAACGTGTTTAAGCGTGTCAAGAATTGAAGATTGGGAAGAAGGAAAATCAATAAGCAAAAAATCATCAAGCAAATGTAAAACGAAAGGAAGCTTACAGGCGTTTAATAACAGGATCCAACACAGTGCTTCTGAAAGGGAATTAAAAATGTGGGGACTACTTCTACACCCGAACGTGAGCCTCACTGCAAAGTAAAACTTTGATTCCCATCTAACGCCGAACAATGGCCAGTCAGAGGGGTGAATGGGCATGGTCTTGAAGGCATCGGTAATGTCAGCTTTAGCTAACCAAGCGCCTTGACCAGCTATCTTGATTAAATGAATGGCATTATCAACAGAAGCATAATGCAGAGAAAACGGAGCTAAGGGAATTAGTTTGTTAACGCTTGCAGTATGAATGGAATGAGGAGAAGACATGTCAAAGATGAGACGTTTTTTACCAGAATATATACGGGTAGCAACGCCGATAGAATTGATCCGGAAAGGAGAAAAAGGAGGAGAAGCAAAAGGGCCAATAACATAACCTTTATTTACTTCCTTCTCTAACAGAGCTGAAACCACGTCGGGCTCTGATAGAGCAGATTTAAGGTTTTTAGTCACAAAGGAAGATGTAAGTTGGGAAAGGATGCCCACCCGAAACCCTTGGGACAAACCGGTGATTAAATAATCAACAAAAGTTGGGTCGGGGTGAAAAGAGAGATAGCTAGAGAGAACTGGAACATTAATAGGTGTTGATGGGTGTCTGTTCAGAATTTTTTCCGAATTTGGGCCTTCCCTCGGGTTGCTGGCCTGTACCGGCGAGGGCAGACTGATTTCAGGTGTGGATCCTTGCAAAAGCTACAAACATGAGCAAATTTACATTGAGAAAAAGTACAAACAGATTCATTGAAATTATTACATAGGTTAATGCCGTTAAATTCCACAATAGGGCGACCTCTACGGTCAAGAGGAGCTCTTACGTTTTCAGCACTATGGACAGCGGCCTGATCTTTGGTAGCGAATGCTTTAGGGCAGAATGAAGCCGAGTGTCCGTGAGCGCTGCATATAGCACATGATAAGATCTTTTGACCGCCAAAATGACGGACGAGCAGTTCAGTGTCTGTGACGGACCAGTTCAGTTTTGTGTTGTACAGACAAATGAAAGAAGCGGATTTAGCAGAGAAAGATTTATGATATTCATAAAATAATGTCCCTCCATATCTTTGATTAAAATCCGCCATCATTGATAAGTAAAGATCGAGTTCTTCCCTTCGATCTGGGAAAGCTTGGCACAAAATGTCTCGGTAAATGCTGAAAGCAATAACGAATTCGCCAAATGAGAGATTACGTTGTAATCTGGGATCAGACGTTTTGAGAAATACTGCCACGTCACCACAATCCACCATTTGTCTGTCAGCTGCGGGTGAAGGAAGCAATAAAGTTGCCAGGTTTATATCCTTACCTTGGATGATGTTAGCTCTTATTTGGGGAGACACCGTGACTGCAGCAGGTGAAACAAAACACCTACCAAACTCTTGGGCTGGAAGAGCCGTGGAGAGACTGAAGTTTGATGTAACGGGCGGGGCAGAAACCTGTTGGAATGGCGTCTGGATCGTATGATGAGAAGCTGGCAGTGCAGAGGAGGTCGAAGGCAGACATGATGAAAAGATGAATCCGACAGGTGGAGGAAGATCCGTTGGAATTTCTAGAGATCTTGAAGGAGGATTTGCTGAAAGGTTAGAAGTCGCGAAGGAATTTTCGAATTTCGAAACCTTCGATTCTAAGCCTTTGACAGTGTCTGAAAGGCTATGAACGACCTGAATGAGCTGCAAATTAACATCCACGGATCCGGAGACGGCCATTGGAGAAGTTATCCGTACTGACTGCGAGGATCTTTTGGCTGGATGTGGAGAAGATGACTTGGCTGCCCTGTTCTTGCCGGCTTGCTTAGTCTGAAGCGCTGAAGTTGAAGCACCGGTGTCGGCCGTAATAGGTGGACTACCTAGGGTATTTTGGGCCATGAGAAGCAGGTCTTCTCTGGATAATCCTTGACTGAGAGGTATTCCAACTGCTTTGAGAGTGTTGATTATTTTATCTGAAGACCACTGAGCCCATGAGGTGTCGCGGCACTGAATGCGTGAACTACGACGCAGGGGAAGAGGAGGTGGTGGAACAAAATCCTCTTCGGAATCTGAATATGCGCACACGATATGACTGTTAGAAGACATTTGTAAGGTTTGCAACTGACGCTACATTAATGAAGTTCGCGTCAGCATCTGCGAACTCAGACAAGTGTAAGTACCAATCTTTTATACTCCAAGTGTTAGATAATGATTGGTTAGATCTGAATTAATAGTGACGTAACATTTGAGTCTTCCCGGCAGAACTTGCGCTAGAGCTTCATTTCTGTGATGGTGCAACAAAAATGTTTTGCATTTATTTAATTTAAAATACAAATCATTACTCAATTATATTTCAGCATAAACATTGTAACACGTGGTTGAAATAAAGTAGATGATGCAGAATCTAAATGCAGCAGTACATTTATTAAATAAACTCTAAAATAGACTTAAGGAACAGGCAGGAACAAGACAAAAACAACAACGTATACGCAACAGAGAACTGACAAATGAACAGAACAATCAGAGAACAGAAGATCTAACAAGACTAATTAATAAGACACAGCTGAACTCAAACACTAATCAAATCAGAAACCATGGTAACTAACAAGTGGCTGGAAACACTGAACAATGGAGAACACGAGACTAATGAAAAACAAACTCTAGACATGAACAACTAAACAGAACAAAAAACAACTCAAACCGTGACACTATTGCTATACAGGTAATGAATATAATGTAGTTAACATTTATATTTTATGTATGGTTGAAATGTTGCAAGTATAAGTAAAACATTTATCATAATGTGCTTTATTTTTAATGTCAGTAAGTAGTGATGGGCAAATGAAGCCTCATGAAGCACTGAGGCTTTTCCCTCATTGTATCGGGAAAAGATTCAAAGCTTTGAGAGTATTGAAAACAGCGCCATCTGGTGTTTAGTAAAAAATAAAGCAGCCAAAACCCTGTGAAAGATGCTTCGTCGGACGAAGCAGCCACCACACAGTTTCATGTTACGCGCTCAAATAAAAGCCTAATGGTTGCGCGCACGTGTTTGTTGAATTTATCTCAGTGATAAATTAATGTACCCATTAAGCTATGACATTTGATGCCAGAATGATTGTCAATATGATGTATGTTATGTATGAATAAATATACACATATGAATTGCATATGGCAAATATTTTATTTTCCTGAAATAATTTGTATTCTTCATATTACTTGTATAACTGGGTATCTTAAAAATTAATTGAATTTGTCTGAATGAAAACCTACTCATAATATTAAGATCTGAGGGTTCGAGCATTCCGATACGCAAAGTGAATCGCGCACGTGATTGGACAGAAAGTGAGGCTTCGTTTGTCATTGGTCACGTGATTTCTACGTTACCGACACAAGCCTCGAATCGAGGCTTCATTTGGCACGCCCATTTATGCTCGACACAAGCTTCGAAGCCTTGGTTCAAATATCACATCACTATCAGTAAGACAGGCTCAGTTCTGCTGTTGTTCATTATATCATTAGTGATGTTATTGAGGTTGTTGCCAAGTCACCAGAAATAGTCATCAGTGTCTGTTACACCCTTGGTAGGGAGGAACAAGAAAGGAGGAGGGAGCGAAAGCGGTATTTTCACAAACAAATTTATTTTAATTTTTCAGTCACAAGTTTGGCCACAAAGCCTCTCAAAGCATGCGGCAGCGTCAGTTTATGTCTCGGTCCTGGCCAGGGATCAGCGCAAGGAGAAAGCAGATTGAGAATAGCTAATCATCTCATAATAAAGGTTAATTCCAAGGCTGACTTCCAGGAGGATTGTGTAAACATTGAAACAAGGATGTTTGCTTAAAGGGTTAGTTCACATGTTGTTCCACACCCGTAAGACCTTCGTTCATCTTCAGAACACAAAACTGAGATATTTTTGATGAAATCTGAGAGCTCTCTGACTCCTCAATAGACAGCAATTTAATTACCACTATAACCGCTTTTTTTTTTTTTTTTTTTTTTTTTTTTTTTTAAGCTTAAGTTACATAGAGTGAGGATGGAAAGCTTAAAACTAGGTGCCATTAGATGAATGTTGACCTCATTTGGTTTATCAAACAAAGCATTCAAGGACAACTTCACGTCACTTCCTGTTTGTTGCTGGCGCGCTGTTTGAGCTAGAGGTCCTAATTGCTTGTTTTTGTCTCTTAAAATCTTATAACCTATCACTCTTTCTTTTTCGGTGGGGGAACACATCCCCAATATTATTTTATATAAAAAACACTCGGATTACCTTGATATCGCTAGTTTTGTCCGACTTCCCAAACATTCGCTATTAGCTTTAGCCCATTAGCAATAGCGGCGTGGTCACACTACCGTTTGTACTCTTCTCTCACTATATTATTGTTCATCTATTGTAATGGCGAGTGTATCGGATGTTTCTCTACCTTTGTGTGCAGGTGAGGACACGTTTGAGCTGCATGTGGTGCAGTTGGAACTGGAGGCCGAGGAACGACAGATCATCAATAACTGCTAGATTGGGAGGGCTATGGTGCGGAGGAGAGATGCTGGGTATCGGCTCGTGACATTCTGGATTGCGCTCTCATTGACCAATTCCATCGGCGTCATGGTGAGCCCTCCGGGGTACTGTCATGGTTCAGGGTGCTTCATCGGCTTCCCTTTTGTCTGTGTCCTGTCATTTTCTGCAGCTCGTGACCTGGGCAATCAGCGCTGGTGCGCGCAGATCACAAGCTGAATGCCCTAACCTGTCGCTTGTTCCCTTCCTCCCTTTTATTCTCTGCTGTGTCTGCCCCTTGTTGTCAGTAGATTTTGTGCTGTTGTTCATGTACGGTGTTACCTGTGCTGTGTGTCTTTGTGTCATACCTTCTTCCGCTGCTGTGCTCAGGACACCCAGACGAGGAGTCTTTCAGCTGGTTGTGTGCCCGCTATCCTCTGTCTCATTCCACGTCCCATGGGGCATTGCACCTGAGGTGGTCTCCACAGCCTGTGTCTGTACAGACGGCTCTGGAGTTGTTACACACACAAACAGAAAAGTGGTGTATGTCACTACACACACTGGATTTATTGGATTTTCTGTTGTGCCTAATAAACTGTTGCACGAATCCTCTGCATTTGAGTTCTCTCTTCACGTTCCTGACATCAATAAATTTGAATAAAGCTTTGTTTCATGTGTTTTTGACTTGTATATGAATTTATTTGTCATTATTACTTTTATTAATTCTTTTACTTTTTTTTTTATTAGTTATGCTATTATCAGTAAATTTATATATTTTATTACTTCATGCATTAATTCATTTCTTGACAGTAAATTGAGATGTATTCACATCAGCTGTATTTGTCTAGTGTGTCTTTATGCATAGCTATGTAATTTGACAAAACATTACATTTTTCTTGTTTTACTAAAGAAGTAAAATGAAAAGTAATAAAGTTTTGGTCAGCATTTATCAATATTATTGTTGGGGTGGGCTAGCAAAGCAATTCATTCTGGGGTAATCTGAATTTTAAGTAGATTATACTTACATTTTTTGAGTATAAAATCAGTCTTCTCCAAAGACGAGAACTTTGAGCTGCTGCCTGATGTCTTCTTTGTGCAGACATTGCAAACACTGAGGAAAACCGCTCTAGGTAGGGTTGAGTTACTGGTGATGTGAGGTGTTGGTGCACCTGTCACTCATATCTTTATTTTTAATGCAGGACCTATAATTACATACAAGATCAGTGAAAATACCATGGTTGTATCTTTAACAATGAACAATAATGACCAAAAAAAAACCAAAAACAAATATGTGTTTGTATACATCATAGTTTGAGATTATATACACAGACATAAAAAGCATGATGACAAGGTTAAATATTTTGAATACATCGTAATGCATAAAAGTATTTATTTGATTTATTTATAAGCCTGAGGGATGAAACTAGAGCTAATTCAACAAGAAAAAGAGGAAAACAAAGGAGATTTATTCCACTTTTGCTTGTGAATGAACATTTTTGCATACAAAATAAAAAGAAATTAACAACATATTCACGCGAATTTGGGTTTTCATAACAAAAAATAAACCCAGTAGTTAAAAATATAAGAACTTTAAATTAACCCAAAAAATATTAGTTGTACTACAATTACAATATTACTGTGCAGCTGTTTCTTCAACAAGACCACTGTAATGGATGGGATGGGACAACGGAGTTGGAGATCCACGTGCAGGCTTTAATAAACAGAATGAGCATAGTCGTACAGGCAGAGGGTCAAACACCAGCAAACAGATACAGGAAGTCAAGGCAATAGAGTAATCCAAACACAGGCTATGGTCAAGGCAGGCAGCAAATGATCATCAAACAAGGTAAACAGTCCAGGGACAAAAACACAGGCAGGGGTGGACAAGGACAAGGACAAGGACAAGGACAAGGACAAGGACAAGGACAAGGACAAGGACAAGGACAAGGACAAGGACAAGGACAAGGACAAGGACAAGGACAAGGACAAGGACACACAGATACAAGGTAGAACAAAGGCTAAACAATACTGTGTGTATGAAGGAGCGCAGCTTATAAAGGGAACCTGATGGGAAACAGGTGTGAGTGTGATCAGTGTCTAGCTGAGGGATTGTGGGAAATGTAGTCCAGAGTGAAGTGACTGCGTGTGTGTAATGAAAAAACCTTAATGGTGAAAAAGAAATCTCTGGTGGGGAGTGGAAGGAAGCAGTGGGCGGAAACGTGACAACCACAAAATAAGCAAATTTAATCAATGTCAAGATTTTTACAGATAGATGAATTAAACCTGTCACTCATTTCTTTTAAGTTGTTGCGCTTGTGATAATGTCGTAGGTCACATGATAACGTCAACTTGGCAGATTATGTCTGGATCGCATTCATACTCAATGAGATTTGGCTGTTAAGTATCTACTCTTTTAGCGCTCATTAAAGGATTAGTTCACTTTTAAATAAACTTTTGCTGATAATTTACTCACTCCCACGCCATCCAAGATGTCCATGTCTTTCTTTCTTCAGTCGATTAAGGTTTTTGATGAAAACATTCCAGGATTTTTCTCCATATAGTGGACTTCAATGGGCACCAAACGGTTCAAGGTCCGAATGACAGTTTCAGTGCAGCTCCAAAGGGCTTTAAACAATACCAGACGATGAATAAGGGTCTTATTTAGCGAAACGTTCGGTCATTTAAAAAAAAAAAAAAAAATTTTAAGTTTTATAAGCACAAACGCTTGACGTAGGTGGAAGTACCGAGTCAGTGTTTACACGGTGAATGTGCAAATACTAAGTCAAACGCCGTTTACAAAAAAAGGTAAACAACTAATGGTTCTTCCATCCTGTGTTGTCAGTGCCATCAGACTGTCATACCCTTCTCCATCAGAACAAAAACACCTCTAAAACGCTGTTGCCCAATGGAAATCCATTTTGTCCAGTAATGCAGCAAGATGGAAACAGGGACTCACCAGCTGTGTCTCATTTCGAAGGTTGCATACATCATTGAGGCTGTATCGTTTCAGAAAAGTAAGTAGGACTCTCCGAACGCGACCTTGGAATGCATCCTTTTTTCACAGGAATTCGGAGGATGCATGAGGTGTATCCTTCGCTGCTGCAGATAGCCCTCAATTCTTTGCATCGCTGTTAACAACAGTCATTTATTTGAAAAAATCGTCTGCAAATGTACATACAAGCGAAGATGTGTTTAAATGTAAGTAGTTTCATGCTTGTTTTTTTAAAACTTTGTTCTTCCTAATATCCTCCTCTTTTGTCTCTGTAACAGATATCTGTTGTACATAAGCCAGCTCCTCAAGCATTAACCAAAATAAAACAAGTAAATACATTTTCTTTTCAAATTACATGCAAATGTATTAATAATTTTCACTCATTTGCTGAGAGCACAACAAGTTTGCCGTGAACGCTTTGGCATAGCAATGATATACTTCCTGTTTCCTTTCCTGCCTGTGTGTCCTACGAACGACGTCTCGTTTAATTCTGGCTAAGGACACTCCATATACCGCATCCTTCACAGGATTCATCCACTTGAGGATGCAGCCTTCTAAATTAAATGAAATGAGACACAGCTACTGACTGATTAACTACTGACTCGGTACTTCTGCCTACGTCAAGCGTGATCTTTTCAACGTAAATGCGTATTTTACGTGACGTCACGAACCCGCATTGCAGAACAGAGCAAGGCGAGAATTTGTGCTTATAAAACTTAAACTTTTTTTTTTTTTTAAATGACAGATCGTTTCTCTAGATAAGACCCTTATTCATCGTCTGGTATTGTTTAAAGCCCTTTGGAGCTGCACTGAAACTGTCATTTGGACCTTGAACTGTTTGGTGCCCATTGAAGTCCATTATTAGGAGAATAATCCTGGAATGTTTTCATCAAAAACCTTAATTTCTTTTCGACTGAAGAAAGAAAGACATGAACATCTTGGATGACATGGGAGTTAGTAAATTATCAGCAAAAGTTTATTTAAAAGTGAACTAATCCTTTAAGTAAGTACTTAATGAAATTAAGTACTTACTCAATGAGTAGGCAGTTTCGGACGCAGCCATTGCTTCCTCTATTCAAATGCTTGCCTACTTCTTCAGATATAGTACCTGGTTAAAATACTCATCTAAGAAGATGGTTAGTGCCCCCTAATGGCGCGGAAAAACAAAACATTTAAAGGTAACCGTGTTAGAGATGTTACACCATTGTCAAGGTCCATAAAGGTACTAAAGACACCATTAAAATAGTAGTGATTGACCGATATTGATTTATTAAAAACCGATACCAATTATTTGCATGTTTATATGCCCGATAACCAATATACAGAACCGATATTTATTTATTGATTTATTTCTGTTTTTGACTATTATAACAACAGTACTGAACTAAACAAACTGGTTAAAACTTGTTTACAATACTGTAATTTCTGGTATTTCAATTGCAGACAAAACAAAACAATAAATAGGAGTTTAAAAGAGTTATGAAAAATAATGACAGAATTTTCATTTTTGTGTGAACTAACCCTTTAAGCAAACATCCTTGTTTCAATGTTTACACAATCCTCCTGGAACAATATTATAAATTGTAAATTACCCTTACCTCCAGTGTTTTATCTCTTTGGCGTAGGTGCTGTAAAACAGATATCGAATACATTTAATAACATCACTTAACGTTTATAAGGAAAATCAGGTGGTGGGCTGCAAAAGAAAGTCAGCTTTGGAATTAACCTTTATTATAAGATGACTAGCTACTTCACAATAGCTCCATCTCAATCTGCTTTCTAGGTAGTGAATCAGAATATCATGTACATGAATTTGGCCACTGGATAGGACAGTAAGGACCCTGACTCACCACACATTGGGACACCGATGACTCTATTTCTGGTGACTTGGCAAAAACCTCAATAACATCACTAATAATATAATGAACAACAGCAGAACTGATAGCCTGTCTTAAAAAAGCACATTATGATAAATCCTTTACATATACTTGCAACATTTCAACCATACATAAAATATAAATGTTAGCTACATTATATTCATTACCTGTATAGCAATATCCTATATGTTTATGCTGAAATATAATTGAGTAATGATTTGTATTTTAAATTAAATAAATGCTATTCTTTTTAAGAACCAAAGAAAAAGAAAAAAGTATCAAAGGTTATTAAGAAATATTAAACAGAACAACTGTTTCCAACATTGCTAATAAATCAGCATTATAATCAGTGATACTGTTTACACTGGATGCGGTGTGACGCGACGCAACGCGACACAAGAAATTCCTGACAGTAAACAGATTCCCCGTTGTAGTTCTGATGTAGTCCATGTGCTTTGCAACTAGGGATAGGGGGAAAATTAGATTCTTTGATACATCGAGGCAATTCTGAATCGATTCACAAATGTCAAAAATCGATTGACGCTCCTAAATGTTAACTGATAATGTAATGCTGACAGAAGGTAAAAGGAGAAACTCTGCGAAAATGCAGCACCTGGACAGTCAGTGGCATGCACATCCACTGGTGCGGAGCGAGTGGAACAGTCAAACGCTACCCTGAACAAGCCACACTATATGCAAGTTATGTTATTGCTGTATTATTAATATTATATAATATTGTTATATTGCTTACTGCATATAACAGGAGGATGTTGTTAGAAGTATATTATTTTATAGTGGTTCAGAATATAGTAAATTAATACAGACTTCAGCATAAGTATGCTGCTACAGGCACACATTTCTTTTCCTGTTGATTCTTTGCAATGCTGGCACATATTCTGGCAAATGTAACCTTCCAGTTGACTTGCCAAATCACTTTCATTTGATTTATTAATAAAATGTATTCAAAATAATTCATTATGGATCATTACAAATACTTTGCTTTAAAAGTACCAAGTACTGTAGTTACACAATGTCAAAAAAGAAAATCTGTATAGAAAAAAAAAAATGCATTGATAATCATTTTATGATTGCATCGCAGCCTTCTCAATCGCAATCGAATCGTGAGGTGACCAGAGATGCCCACCCCTATTTACAATGGTCAGTTTGTCGTGTTCAGTGTAGACGAAAAGAGTCGAGGCGAAAAGAGTCGTGTCTGGTGTAGACACGGTGTAACTTAATGGCTAATGAAAACCTTATATTTTTAAGTCTATTAACACACACTCACACACAGACGAGGAACACACTGGGAGATCAGGTAGCACAGGAGACAGGTAAGTAGCGATCGAGGGAGTCCTTGAGGTAAGCCTACAGGTAAGTATAGCTCAACGAGACCGGACAGTGAGTGCAGGGTGTGAGTGCTCTATATACTGGTGGTGATGATGGGGATAATGATGTGCAGGTGACAGTGATTAGTATTCCGGTGATTGGGAACATTGTGATTGGTGCATGGTGGAGCCTGACGTGTCTGTGACAGTACCCTCCACGGCCCGCTCCTGAGGGCCGAGGACCCCGACGTCGTGGTGGCCGTCCTCTTCCACGCGGGGCAGGTCTGTCAGGGTGGTTACTGTGGAAGTCTTGGAGTAGGTTGGGATCGAGGATGTCATTTCTTGGAACCCAGGAGCGTTCCTCAGGGCCATAACCTTGCCAGTCTACGAGATATTCGAGCTGGCCACCACGGCGTCGGGAGTCCAAGATCTCTTGTACTTCGTAGGCTGTTCCGTCCTCCAGGATGAGTGGAGGGGGAGGCTCGGCGGCTGCCATGTCAGGCCCTGTGGAGGAGGAAACAGAAGGATGGTGAGGTTTGAGTAAGGACACGTGGAATGTGGGGTGAATGCGGTAACCTGGTGGGAGCTGGAGCTGGTACGTGACTGGGTTGATCTGCTTGATGGGCCAATGAATCTGGGACTCAGCTTCCTGCAGGGCAGACACAGCCTGATGTCCCTTGTAGACAGCCAGACCTTCTGTCCGGCTGGTAGACTAGAGTGTCGGAACGGCAAAGGTCGGCTGTCATTCTGCATCTGCGCAGGGCTCTTTGCAGTTGATGTTGTGTTGAGTCCCAAACCCTCTCGCTCGCCCGGAACCAGTAATCCACTGCTGGCACGTTGGAGGGTTCCCCATCTCAGGGGAACAGTGGGGGTTGGTACCCGAGTACGCACTGGAATGGTGTGAGTCCTGTAGTTGGTTTGCGTAGGGAGTTCTGTGCGTACTCGGCCCAACCCAAGTACTGGTTCCAAGAGTTCTGGTGGTCGTGACAGAAGGTACGGAGGAAGCGGCTGATCTCCTGGATTTTCCTTTCCGTCTGCCCGTTCGACTGTGGGTGGTATCCAGATGTTAAGCTGACGGCCACACCTAGGAGTGAGTGGAAGGCTTTCCAGACACGGGAAATAAACTGTGGTCCTCTGTCAGAAACAATCTCTTCTGAAATTCCGAAGTACCGGAACACATGGTTGAATAACAGTTCAGCCGTTTCCATAGCAGTGGTTAGTCCTTTCAGAGGGATAAGACGACATGACTTGGAGAAGCGGTCGATGATAACCAAAATGCAGGTGAATCCATCGGAGGCTGGAAGGTCGGTGATGAAGTCCACTCCTAGGTGTGACCAGGGTCGGGTTGGAACGGGCAGAGGAAGGAGTTTGCCGGCTGGTAGGTGACGTGGACTTTTGGAGGTGGCGCACTCCCTGCAGCCCTGCACGTACCTTCTGACGTCTGCCGCCATGTTGGGCCACCAGAAGCGTTGTTTAAGCAACGAGAGGGTTCCATTGACCCCCGGGTGACCAGTGCCAAGTGACGTGTGGGCTGGGTGGATGACTTGAGTGCGTCGTGACCGGGTGATGAAGAGCAAGCCTGGTGGGCAACCCGGCGGAGGGTTCGTGGAGGCATTGGAGGAGGGTATGGTCTCCTCCGACCACGTGATGGGACTTACGATGAGTGAACTTGGAATGATCGGTTCAGGTTCTTCGGTTCTTTCGTCAGGAGCATGGAGACGGGAGAGGGTGTCCGCTTTCACATTTTTAGATCCAGGGCGGTAGGAGATTGTGAAGTGAAAGCGAGAGAAAAACATGGCCCAATGGGCTTTTCTAGGGGTAAGTCTCTTGGCAGCACGGAGATATTCGAGGTTCTTGTGGTCAGTTAATACTAGGAATGGGTGGTTAGCTCCCTCCAACCAATGCCTCCACTCTTCCAGGGCTAGCTTCACCGCGAGGAGTTCCCTGTCACCGATGCTGTAGTTGACCTCCGCCGGGTTGAGCTTGCAGGAGAAGAAGGCACATGGATGGAGTTTGCTGGGGGTCCCCTGCTGCTGGGAGAGCACCGCTCCCACTCCGGTGGTGGAGGCGTCCACTTCCACGATAAAGGGCAGTTCTGGATCGGGGTGGACGAGGAGGGGAGCGGTGGTGAAGGCTTCCTTTAGGTGGTTGAAGGCATCGGTGGCAGCTGGTGACCAGGACAGAGACTTGGGCTGATGGCGTAGAAGATTGGTGAGAGGATGAGTGATGGAGCTGTAATTCTTGATGAAGCGGCGATAAAAGTTGGCGAATCCCAGGAATCTTTGGAATTCTTTAATGGTGGTTGGTTCTGGCCAGTTGGTGATGGATTCCACCTTCCTCTCGTCCATCTGGATGCCACTGTGATCGATGATGTAACCAAGGAAGTGTACAGATGGCTGATGGAATGAGCATTTTTCGGCTTTCAGGAAGAGATGGAACTGTCGAAGACGGGTGAGGACCTCCGCAACGTGTTGGCGATGTTCGGCCAGGCTCCGGGAGTATATGAGGATATTGTCGATGTACACCAGAACGAAGCGGTTGAGGAACTCCCGGAGCACCTCATGAATGAAGTCCTGGAATACGGAGGGGGCGTTGACCAGACCATACGGCATGACGAGGTACTCGTAGTGGCCGGTGGGCGTGATGAAGGCTGTCTTCCACTCGTCCCCCTCGCGTATCCGGATGAGGTTGTACGCGCTGCGGAGGTCCAGCTTCGTGAACACAGTGGCAACACGGAGATGTTCCAGGGCCGCTGGGACGAGAGGAAGGGGGTAACGGAACTTGATGGTGATTTTATTGAGGGCTCGGTAGTCAATACAGGGCCTCAAGCCTCCGTCCTTTTTGGCCACGAAAAAGAAGCTGGATGCAGCAGGGGACATAGATGGACGAATGTAACCTTGGTCGAGGGCCTCCTTGATGTACTCCTCCATGGCCTTCTCCTCCGGGATGGAAAGAGGGTATATCTTACCCTTAGGCACTGGTTCACCCGGAAGCAGATTGATGGCACAGTCCCATGGCCGGTGTAGAGGCAGCTTAGAGGCTCTCTGGGGGCAGAAGACGTTGCTGAAGGGGGCGTAGCACTCAGGAATGTCGATGGAGCGTTTCTCGACTGGACTTTCGATGGAGGTTGTACAGATTGGAAGTTCGTTGGAAGGAGCTCGTGGAACAGGAAGCGTAGAGATGCAGTGAGAGAAACAGGCCTCGCCCCACTTCAGGATTTCGCCGGTCTTCCAGGAGATGGTCGGGTTGTGCTGCTCCAACCAGGAGTGCCCTAGGACCACGTCAGTGGTGAACTCCTCCAGAACCAGCAGATGAATGTTTTCCACGTGAAGAAGTCCGACTTGCAGTTGAAGGGGTCCCACCACACGGCGCACATGTTTACGGCTGAGAGGTTTTCCCGTTATGGAACTGATCTGGTAGACAACCGGAGACGGAGAGGTCTTGAGGTTGAGGTGCCGGCAGAGGGCACCGGAGATGAAGTTGCCGGCTGACCCTGAGCACCACCACTGTAAGTGAAGTATCAGCAGCAGTAAGATTGACAACAGTGGTGAGTGGTTTCATTTTATGAGTAGAGGGAAGATTGGCACTCATATCAAGACATATCAAATAAATAAAGGCATATAAGGCAAATAAATGCAGGTAGATGCTGCTTCTTTTTCGGTTTTCACTTATTTCCTCACTTTCTCCATTTGCATTTAAATCTGGCTCCCCCACCTCTCTGTTACTCTATGTACCTGGCCTGTACCACTACACTTGCTATCTTCGGAGCGTGTGTCCCCCTTCCTTCTTTCACATGGTATGATTCTAGTCTGTCCTCCCATGTGATTGGCCGCATGGTGTGCCCATCCAAATAAAGTCCTGCCTCTGCATGCGGCTTGGAAGATCCGGCTCTAGAGCCAACTCCTGTCAGCTCTTCTTGTTTGCTACAAAGAATCGACTCTTAGAGCCGGCTTGTTCGCAAATGATACATCACTAGTTTCCATACCACGTTACGTAACAGAAGAACAGACCTAAAAGAAAAAAAATATAATCTTTAGCTGAGAATCGTCTTTGGTATCTGCGGCAAAATGGTCAGCCTTTGGAGAGGTATGTAGAGGATTTTCTCAAGCTTTCCCATCAGGTGAAGTGGCCTGACACCTCCCTCAATGTGTGTTTTTTAATGGGACTGTATGAGGATACTATTCATTATAGCGAGCCAGCTTGTTATTTCTCTTTAGTCGAGTCAATAAATCTTGTTCTTTATTTAAACGGTACAAATTTTGAAGTATAAGAAGTTAAAGAAAAGGAGTGTCTTCCTCATCCAGCCCCCTCTGAAACACATTTGGCCTGTCCAGCTCACCTCATGCCGGTGCCCTCCACATACCACTCCAATGGAACTGTTCATTCCTGCCCTCCTGTGTTTTCCCATGTTCAGCACTGAAGTCTGCCTCCCTTCCTCTGTCTACAGCTCCTAAGACAGGGGTAGACAAGTTCGATCCTAGAGAGCCGCTGTCCTGCTGAGTTTAGCTCCAACCTTAATCAAACATACCTGAACAAGCTAATCAAGCTCTTCAGGATTACTAAGGCTATAGGTAACTGAAGGTTTTTTTTCAGGGTTGGAGCTAACCTCTGCAGGACAGCAGCTCTCTAGGACCGAACTTGCCTACCCCTGTCCTAAGACCATTCCAATTCTCAACCCAGTGAAAACGCAGGCCACATCACACGCTAGCCCGCAGGACGCACTTCCAGATGACCGCCATTCCAGAGTCTCCTCCCAAGATGGCCACCATATGCCTGTGGCCATAGTGGTTGAGGCTCTGGGCCAAGGCCACGGAGGCTGCACTGCCATGGCTTCCTGCACCACCATGGCTTCCTGAACTGTCGGATCCACCCTGGCCTCCTAAACCAGCGCCGCCCTGGTGGCTCCCTGAGGTGCCAGCTCCACCCAGGATCCTTGTACCACCAGTACCACCCTGGAGGCTTCCTGTTCTGCCAAGTTGCCCCTTGTCAGCCTCCAGAGCACCCACCCTCCCACTCCTCAGATGAGGACACACCTTCTGGGAGGGGGAGGGTACTGTCAAATGTTTGATTTATTTGTTCATGTTTTGAGTTTGTTTTGTCATCTGTTTCTCTTTTCAGATCTTAGAGTTTCTTTGTTAATCTTCTAGTTTGTTAATAAGTTTAGTCACCCTCTGTTCCCTGCCTGTTTGTCTCCCTAGTAACAGTTTGATTAGAGTCCTCCATGTCAGGTGTGTCTTGTTATTTACTCATCTTTGTTTGCCATGTGTATATATACCCTGTGTTCTCCCTCAGTCTCTGTCAGTTTATAGTATCTATGGTTTACTTCTGTGTTGTTCCTGAATGGTTCCTGAGTGTTTTGTGATTAAAGTCTGCCTTCCAGTTTTCTTCCTAGTCGTGAGAGTTTCTATAGCACATTACCTAACATCTGGATTGTACTGTTCTTTTTTTCCATCAAGTGAACGAGGTACAGTATCATCTGCAGATGTTTTATTTTATTCCGTTTGACAGTGTCATTTAAATTGATCATGATTCATGAATGACTTTCTATGTGTCTGTCATTGTCTGATATAATGGCACAGTTTTGGATTTTCAATAATGTTATATCCGAATCAGTGTAACGCTCATCTGTGATTCCGACTGATGCTGTAACACATCTATGTATTTATTTAATCTGCATTAGTGATGGGAAGTCCGGCTCTTTTCAAAGATTTGGCTCTTTTGGCTCGGCTCATTTAGACTTACGGCTCCCAAATGGCTCTTCATTTACTATCACTGAGCCTTCTATTTTAGCCCAATTTAGCAATTGTGAATGGTTTGTGTTGGTAAGCCTTTTTTTATTCAATGTTTTCATAAAAGCCTTATCTTTATGCAATTTTTTCGTTGCAAAAAAATAAATAAATACACAGTTACTATTATGTAACATTTTAATCAAACTTAAATTGATCAATTAAACACAGAACAACCGCAAAAATATCAAATAAATAAAGGCATATAAGGCAAATAAATGCAGGCAGATGCTGCTTCTTTTTCTGTTTTCACTCATTTATTAATTTTCTCCCAACACGCTTGCATTTAAATCCGGCTCCCCCACCTCTCTCTGTCACTCTGTGTACCTGGCCTGTACTGCTACACTCAATATCTTCGGAGCGTGTGTCCCCTTCCTTCATTCACATAATGGTATGATCATAGTCCGTACTCCCATGTGATTGGCCGCATGGTGTGCCCATCCAAATAAATTCCTGCCCCTGCCTGTGGCTTGGAAGATTCAGCTCTAGAGTCTTGTGTTTTTATCACAAATCCTTAAATGATTATTTTCTGGTGCTGATCAAATGACTGTGCGATTCTGCTGCTGTTTGCTGTCAGTCTCAGTCTGTCTGTGTGGAATGTGACACTAATGTGAGATGATCAGAGAAATGCAGAGCTTTTAGTTGATTTAAATTCATGTCCGTCAGTGATCATTCATGGTTTTACGGTGCAGCTTACAATTAGTTTGTATTTTGAATAGATGACTGGAGATTAAAAGAGTAGAAGAGACAGTGTGAGAAAATGAGAGTACACTCGGATAAATACATACACTGATTTTTTTAAAATCAGCATTTTGGTGGTGATGTATGTAGTGATTTTTACTTTGTCCATCAAAGGACACAAAGTAAAATAGGGATTGGTACTCAAGTCACCGCTGACGTTGTGATTTTTGGATCATACGTCTCTTGAGGTGTGGTTATGAGTACATCAGATGACCACTTTCCCCTTTTTCCCTAGTTCAGGGCACCAGTCAAGGTCTGTTACCTTGGCAGTATGAGAACACTCCCAACAGGGGCTTTCATTCATTTAGAATTAATGTAAAGTGGTCAGCTGATTTATCTGAAAGATTGGTGATATTGCTAACTTGTAGAACCTTTTCTGTATTATCAGCACAAGGAAGACACAAGTGTAATAAAATAAATTTTATTAACAAAAAGATAAACAAGAATAACTAACACAACTACTAAATGAATACCATGAATGATAAAGGAATAAAGTGCATAAGATACATAGAATACAAGTGGTTAAGTTGGGTGTGGCTATGGAAGAGTTACGCTATCTTATGGAAAGATAAACTGTTTCTCTGAAAATAATAAGGTGGAGAACCTTATTATGCACCAAACAAATAAACAAACGATTATTTGTTATTAACTAAAATCAGCTATATTACATCTAATGGAAGTTAGGAAATTATATACTGATAATATACAACAATGCCAAGGTCTCTGGAAAGAGGTTTGGTTAAGTGATATTTACGTTCCACTTGGTCGAGTCCGATGATGGTGACGTCTTCCACTGTTTGTGCTGGGTGACAGTGCAGTGGGGAGAGGAGCCAGAATCTGTTTCAACAGTCTTGAACACGAAGCTCTGTGGGATGCTGATCTCCTGGAGCACCAAAGGGTCCTAAAATCTGGAACATGCAGATGAGGCCCTGGTGTAGGTGCAGAAGGTCCTTAACAATCTGGAACACGCAGACGAAGGTACCTTGAAGTGAAGGTTTGCTCTCCTGAGCTTAACCTTGTTGCGGATGTCGTCACTGTTTCGCTGGATGGAAACTTTGAACGTAGTGTTGGTTAACGTCTCTTTCCTCAAAAGCTGGAGGCTTAGAACGTGGTCGTCTCAGTTGCTGCCTCACAAGCTGTAGACTCAGGTCATGGGATCTGTTGTTGTCTCTTCTGGATGGACCAGAGGCTCAGAACGATGTATCTGTTAATATCTGTCCCCGTGCAGGACAGACTCAAAACGGTGTATCTGTTGTGTCTATCCCCTTTGACGGACAGACTCAGAACAATATCTGTTATGTCTCACCCGATGGGAGACTCAGAACAAGGAGTGTCGGTAGAAAGGGTACCTTTATCCCTTTCCGATGAGGAGGAGATTGCATTTTGGCGCTTCTCCATTCGAGTGCTGTGATTGGCTGCTGGCATCAGAGGGGACACACACAGTGTGGCCCACCCTTCTCTCCCCTGTGGAACTCATTTGCATGAAGCACAAAGTTGGAAGTCTTTACAGTGTCTTTAAAGTTTACCAATGCATTTCTCACTTTCCAAACCACCACCAGAATACCTTTGGCAATATTCTAAACAAATAGAGACTAAACATGATGGAAAAAGATTGAACTGTCATTCAATTGTACATTAACAGCTGTATTTGTATCAGATGTTGCACTACAAATGGCTGTCACTGAGAATACTTATTTCTGTGAATAAGTGTGAAATGGATGTGTAGTTTGCATCAGTTCTAAGGTTTTCAAACATAGTTTTGAATGGATTTGGATGGATCTTTGTGATCTCTCTTTGTTTCACCCATTTCTGCTAAGGTCCCGAGGAATTTTTATGGCAGTCTCTGGCCAACTTTAGGAAGTAGTGTTTAGATGGGTGAAGGGTAATAACTGCCTGTGGACCAATGAGAAGTCTTGTCCTTCCCAGGCTTGGTACAAGAGGTCTTCTTCTTACCCTCTAAGAGAGGTCTGGATGTTGTCCTTACATCTTTATCTGATGGCGTTGGACAGTTTGTTTGTGTTAGTCCACCGAGATCCAATCAAAATGTAGCAAACCTTTGTCCACTGTTACAGAGAGAGAGGGGCCCAGCCGTAAACTGGGCCCTGGAATTCACTACATGTAAAAGGTTTCCGTAGCCTCATTTGTGGCTTACGTTAATAATGCAAGACAAAACTTGCTTCCTAACCACCATCTGCTAGATGGACACCTTCTCTTATCTCACTGTGTTACTAATTATCACTAATTATCTCCAACAAGCCAACTTTTACAGGGTCACATTTATCACAGGTTATGACTGAATGCCTGGTTATCTAATGTTCTGATTCCTAAAGGTGAGACTGAGTCTGCAATATTTGAATGGATTTGAAAGTTGTCATCTATCAACCCTAGCTCATTAGTTAAATACTTTGTCAGGGGACATGGTGTAGGAACACTCACAACAATGAGATATGCAGGAATGCTGACTTTAATGATTAAATACACAGGAACCAGGGAATAAACAGGAAAACACCACATCCACAATAATAAATAAATAATAAAGATGTACCATACAGAGATGAGAACTGACAGGTACTGAGGGGGAACACAGGGTTTAAATACAAGAACAGACAGGGGAGCTAACAAGATAACAAGACAAAGCTGGGACAAATGAACTCAAACTGAAATCAATCTGTTCCCAAGGGATACTAACTAAAAGGCGGGAAAACTAAACAAAGGAGAACATGTGACACAGAAGGCCATGGTGGCGCGGGTAGTTCCAGCTGCCATGGCGGTGTGGCCTCCATGGCCTCGGCCCTGACCCCAGGCTTGGCCACTCTGGCTATGGGTATATGGCGCCCCCCAAAAAAATTGTTGGGTGGAGCTATGGGTCATTGGGCTGAAGTGGACTCCTGAGCGGGCTCGTAGGCTGGAGCGGGCTTTGGGACAGGAGCGGGCTCAGGAACTGTAGTGGAGTCTGGAGTTGATTTGGGGACAGGAGAGGAGTCTGGAGATGACTCGGGGACAGAAGCGGAGTCTGGTGGAAATTTGGGGATTGGAGCCATCACTGGACACTGGTCAGGGGCTGGAGCCATCACTGGACGCTGGTCAGGGGCTTGATTCATTGTGTGGGTGGCCCAAACACACACAAATGTAAGTGCCAAGACAGGCACTAAGATGTCCTCTGGGAATACCAAAACTGGAGCGGGCTCATGGGCTAGAGCGGGCTCAGGGATGATATCCATCTCGAGGTGAAGGAGAGAGTCGCCTCTGGACTCAGGGCAAAGGAGAGAGTCGCCTCTGGACTCGGGGCGTTTCTGGGCTCTGACCAGAAGTCGATCAGCCAGAAGTCCTGTAGTAGCTCTGGAGAGGACTTAGGCATTGTGGTGGCCATCTTACGAGCTTCCCCTCGTAAAAACTGGGGACCAGCTCATCACGCTCAGCAGCCTCATAATATCTAACACCCACCCCTTCTCAATATCTTCACATAAACCCACATTCCCCACCACCTCTGGTGCTTCAGGGGGCAGCGGTTTTCAGCAAAATGTTAGGTGTTCTGTTGATTCCTGTAACACATCATTTTGTTGCTGATTTGAAATATGTTGTTTAATTGTGAGTTTGGTGAGCAGTTTGAGTTTTTAGGATTCAAATACACTACAAAATTATAAACACAACACTTATGTTTTTGTCCCCATTTTTCATGAGCTCAACTCAAAGATCTAAGACTTATGTACACAAAAGGCCTATTTCTCTCAAATATTGTTATGTGCAGTTTTATCACACAGCACAATGCCACATATGTCACAAGTTTTGAGGGAGCGTGCAATTGGCATGTTGACTGCAGGAACGTCCACTAGAGCTGTTGCCCGTGAATTGAATGTTCATTTCTCTATCATAAGCCGTCTCCAAAGACGTTTCAGAATTTGGCAGTACATCCAACCGGCCTCACAACCGCAGACCACATGAAACCACACCAGCCTAGGACCTCACATCCAGCATATTCACCTCCAAGATCGTCTGAGACCAGCCATCCGGATAGCTGCTGCAACAATCAGTTTGCATAACTAAAGAATTTCTGCACAAACTGTCAGAAACCATCTTAGGGAAGCTCATCTCCATCCTCTTCGTCCTCATCGGGGGCCCCAACCTGACTGCAGTTCGTGGTGGCAGTGGGGTTATGGTATGGGCAAGCGTATGTTATGGACAACAAACACAGGTGCATTTTATTGATGGCATTTTGAATGCACAGAGATACCATGATGAGATCCATTGTTGTGCCATTCATCCACGACCATCACCTCATGTTGTAGCATGATAATGCACGGCCACATGTTGCAAGGATCTGTACACAACTCCTGGAAGCTGAAAACATCCCAGTTCTTGCATGGCCAGCATACTCACCGGACATGTCACCCATTGAGCATGTTTGGGATGCTCTGGATCGGCGTATACGACAGCGTGTTCCAGTTCCTGTCAACATCCAGCAACTTCGCACAGCCATTGAAGAGGAGTGGACCAACATTTCACAGGCCACAATCAACAACCTGATCAACTAAAAAGGAGATGTGTTGCACTGTGTGAGGTAAATGGTGGTTTGTGTATGCCTGTTTGCGTGATGTTAATCAGTGCTTCTAAGTCTCTCCCTCTTCTGATTCGCTCTCATGGCCATGTGCTCCAATACAAAAGCCGGACAGTTCTGGAGTTTTCTCCCGCCATCTCTGTTGCCAGCAGTCCCTTTCTCCTGTTTCAAATTTACTCTCTCTGAACCTTTGTGTTGAGTTAATGTGTCTGGGTGATATTTTGTTATCTCTGATGCCAAACATTTTTTGTTTCACTAGTATCATTGCAAATTTACTCCATCTATGCAGTGATGCATGAAATATAAAGGCTTTTCTATAATTCTTATGTCAACACAACCACCTGCATGGGGCAACAAAGATCCAACATTTCTGTTGTTTATATTAATGAGTGATTTGGGTAGAAGTTGTTTGCATATGAAACAGATTGATTTATTTTAGGAAAGTTTTAAGGTTTTAATTTATACCCAACCCAACTTCCTCTGCTGTGTTATCAGTATTTGTGCATGATTTACAGTGAGTGTTAATTAATGGTGTTTACTAAAACAAGAGTCAATATTATTCTTACTACTTTTTTGTTGGTCGCTTCCAGAGCAACCTTTGGTGTGTAAGTCTTTTTGCACCATTTTGTGCTGTGAATACATCTCAAATTATGCACAGTAAATAGAGGCTGTAACGGTTTGTACAGTTATTAATCAATTTATGGGTGGAATATGAATATAATAATTCATAAAGCTTTATGAATAATTATTATGCATATACCGACCCAAGGGGGAATAAACCATATATGGTGAATTAATGACAACGAATTATAATCAATTACATATGTGCTTAGTTCTGGTTTAATAATTATTTAAAGAAACTGATCGTTTGTCCCACAAACTGCAGCTCCTCAGAGTGTTATTTTCAGAGTGAGGGTCTTTCCTCTGGCCACGAGAAAGACTTTTCCTATTCTAGCATCCAAACGTAAAGCAAGGATATAGGATTGAAACGTTAAAGTGACCTGGCTTTTGTTGAAATGAGCAAAAAGAACAATCGAGCATGAATAATGTGTTTAATATATGCAAACTACGACTACAGAGGTTATACGTCTAAATACCGAATACAGAAAAATATACAAATATATACAAGAGTGAGAATGAAGAAAAGACAGGAAAAGAAAGATGATCAAAGAATGGCAAATTACACAGTTAAACCTTTTGAAAGTCAGCACAGAAATCAGTTTAAACGAATTTCAAAGAAATTATAATACTTGCTTATTGGTTCAAGTCCGTGTGCAGTAGAGTTTCAGTGTGCTTGGCTTGGTTGGTCCTTTCCGAGAGGGTTTCTCCGGCGGGGTTTTCAAACAAGGTTTAAACTTAAGTAACTTAACCGAAGAGAGAGAGAGAGAGTCCAAGGAAGTGGTGGTCCCGAAAAGAGGAGCGCGATGGAGGCGCGTGGTCACTGGAGACGCCCGGGAGAGACGTGCACGGGGTGCTCGTGAGACAATCGGGAGAACATTGTGTGTGTCGTTGTTTTTATGGAAAACCAATCTAACACACCCCCTGAGTTGTAATGGCCAATAGATGCGCAGCACTATTTGGCGGGCAAAGTTCCTTTGTTTGGTCTCCTAGCTGAATTTATGACTATCACATCAGATTTCGAGATGGAGTACTTTCTTCACAGTATCATTAAACACATAGAAAAATGCATTTGTCAGCTATGTGACATATCTAAGTGAATAGCTCGAGTCCGGAGCTTTACGGAGAGATCAAACTCGATAGATCAGAAAGGCATACAAAAGAAGTTATGGTTTACAGACAAAATTCCATCATTAAAATGCACACTAGCACAAATACACTCATACACAAATACACTAGGAAACATGCATACGCTCGAAATACATGATGGGTATATTTTGGCATAGTTGTATTTTACATATACAGTCAAAAATGTATGTTTGTGTGTTTCTGTATGTGTCTGTGTGTGTGTGGTGTGTGTTGGAATGTGATCTGGTCCGTAGTCCACATGAGTGACCCTTTGATGTCCCAAGAGCTGGAAGTGGACATCTCTGTTTAGTTTCGGCCAGGCCTAACCCTAACCCTAACCGACTGACTGACTAGCTCTGACGCCGATACAACATGTCAAATCGGCCGAAAAAAACCTGACGAGGACCAACTTCAGCCAACGCTGCGGAACACACTGAGAAAACTTAGTCGGCCGACGAAGAAAAACTGCCTGATGGCTGGCCGTTGGCTTGGTGTGTTCCTGCCATTAGAAACTTCATAGCAAAGCCCTGCCAATCACCCACAGCACCCTGCAGCATCATTACACACCCTAAGCTCCAAACTCCACTGACATTTTCCTTAGAAAATGTAAAAATATAGTTCCCTTTCGATACTTCACTCATACTGCGTATGGGGAAAGGTCTCCTTTTTCCCCATTACTGAAGCCTTTTTCAATAACGCAGTGTAACTGCATCGTCATTGGTTCACTCATAGACAAGTTGTTGAACCAATGACGGCGCGGCATAGCTGCGCGACCTATGGCGACAGAGCGCGCGAATATTCCCGCCGAAATGGGCGGGGTTTAGGGCTATATAAGCGGGCGTTTCGCCATAGGATTTCAGTTCTCTCTCCTTCAGCGACGACTTCACATCGCCGGCTGAAGCCTTCGCCGCCTGGAAGAAGCTCGCCTGGAAAGAAGCTCTCGCCGCCGTCGAAGAGGCTCCCGCAGCGGACTGCTGAGCTCGCCGAGGAAGAAGCGCCGGCGCCCTCGTCGACTGCTGCCTCGAGCGCCGTCTCGAGCCGCCCGCTTCCCGCTTCCGGCCGCCTGCCAGCCTGTCTCCTGCCGCCATCCGGCACGCCTAAAAGAGCGATTTTCCCGCGGTTTATTGCCGCTCTAAAAGAGCTTTCCAACAGCGGTTTTCACTGCTCTAGCGGCCCTCGCCGCTCTAAAAGAGCCCCTCAAACGCCGTTTTCACGGCGGCGGCGTTGTTACAAATGCCGCGCCACTCGTGTGGCACATGCAGAGCCCCTCTGCATGACGACAACGGTCACGGTGAGTGCGTCGGCTGCCTGGGCAGACCCCATGCAGAGGCCGCGCTCACCGGGACCTCGTGTTCTCACTGTGAGAACATGAGTCTCGCCTCTCGCCGCTCGCGCCCTCCCGTCTTCTTCCTCCCGCGAGCCGGCTAGGAAGAGACGGCGGGTTAGAGCGGCCCAGCGCACGGAGTTGGATGACGTCACGCCGGCTTCCCCGCGTGCCTCACCCTCTCCCCCGAGAGAGCAGTCCCCCGTCCTGTTCTCCCGCCCTGAGCTGCGTCCCTCGGCAGATGCGAGCGACCTCATCTCTTTTGGCGGTTCTGAGGACGAGCCGCTTGATGACGTCATGTCTCTCGCGGCCTCTGAATGCGAAGGTTATTCTGTGATTCTGACCCCGCCCGCCTTCCCTCGCTGGAGCCCATTGACTGCAAGCCGGGTATGGATGCCGAGCTCTTCCGCATCCTTTCGAAAGCAGTAGAGGTTTTGGACCTCGAATGGGCTCCGCCAGAGGAGCCATCATGGAGCAGGCTCGATGAGTGGTTCCTGCCGGGTTCCCGCCAGGCCCCTTGTCAACGCGCCGCACCGTTTTTCCCAGAGGTTCACAACGAGCTGACGAAGTCATGGCGCGCCCCGTATTCTGCCCGCCTATGTACTACGCATTATTCAGCTCTCACCTCTGTGGATGGCTCTGAAGAGAAGGGTTACGAGCATCTACCGCCCCTGGACGAAGCGGTGGCGGCTCACCTCTGTCCCCCCACAGCTGTGGGTTGGAAAACTAAGAGGGCCCTTCCATCCAAGCCCTGCAGGACCACTTCTGCCCTGGCTGGCAGAGCATATACGTCCGCGGGCCAGGCTGCCTCAGCGCTGCACGGCATGGCTATTCTCCAGGTGTTTCAAGCGAAGCTCCTCCGTTCTCTGGATGAGTCCGGCGTCGATGCACCTGCCTTCCGTGACCTCCGCAGCGCCACTGACTTAGCCCTGCGTGCCACAAAGGCCACAGCTCAGGCCATTGGACGATCCATGACCAGCCTGGTCGTGCTTGAGCGCCATTTGTGGCTCAACCTGACCGAGATTAAGGAGATGGACAAGACGGCCTTTTTGGATGCCCCGGTCTCTCCTTCTGGTCTCTTCGGGCCAGCAGTAGAGGGCTTTACGGAGCGTTTTACTGCAGCACAAAAGTCGTCTCAGGCTATGCGACACTTCCTGCCTAAACGCCCTAGCTCCACGTCTGCTTCCAGCCGCACCAAGTCTGCGCCGGCTCAGCAGAACAAAACTGCCCCCTCTACCTCTCAGGCAGCACCACCCAAGGAACAGCGCCATCGTAAGCGCTCCTCCTTCCCGAGGCAACGTCAGGGACCCCGGCCTAAGATTACGCTGGACCCGACGCCTCCTAAGCCCTCCTGATATTTCAGGAAGGAAGAGGATGGGGCAAAGTCTCGCCACGGCCGGACCACCCCAAAAGCTCTTTCGTTCCACCCCCCCTCCGCCTCGTTCAGCTCCGGGCGTGGGAGATATGTTCAGTGTTGTACTGACTGGGCCCAGTGCTGCGTCCATGCAAAACGCTATTCTTATGGCGAACACTATGAATATTCTACCTTCTCTAAGAAAGAGCGAAGTTCCTCTTCCACTCTCTCCGGTGCACGGGCCCCCGATTGGCGGCCCGTCAGCCGATACCATTCAGCCCCTTGTCACGCGGGCCGAGGCCTGGCGGGCCATCCCCGGAGTGTCAAGCTGGGTTCTGGGAACCATAAGTCGAGGCTACTCGCTTCAGTTCGCCCGAAGGCCCCCGCGCTTCAGCGGGGTGCTTCAGACTTCAGTCAACACGGACGACGTTCATGTCCTCCGAGCCGAAGTCACGTCTCTTCTGAGGAAAGGAGCTATAGAAGTAGTCTCCCCCTCAGAGAGCAATTCGGGGTTCTACAGCCGTTATTTTCTAGTTCCCAAAAAAGATGGTGGTCTCAGACCCATCTTAGATCTCAGGCTCTTGAACCTCTCCCTCATGAGACGGAAGTTCAAGATGCTAACGCTGAAGCAGATCCTCACGCAGGTTTGCCCCGGGGACTGGTTCTGCTCGCTGGACCTGAAAGATGCATACTTTCATATCCAGATAGCCCCCCATCACAGGCGATTCTTGAGATTCGCGTTCGAGGGTGTGGCTTACCAATATACGGTCCTTCCATTCGGACTGTCCCTAGCTCCTCGCACTTTTACCAAGTGCGTGAATGCGGCGCTTTCCCCACTGAGACAGATGGGAATCCGGGTTCTCAATTACCTCGACGACTGGCTCATCCTAGCCCAGTCACGAGCCGAGCTGGAGCATCACAGATCCGTGTTACTCAGCCACTTGGAGTGCCTGGGTCTCAGGGTCAACTTTGCCAAGAGCTCACTGCTCCCCAGCCAGCGTATAACGTTCCTGGGTGCAGTTTTCGACTCAGTCCATATGACGGCTGTAGTATCTCCAGAGCGCGCTCTGGCCATTCAGCAGCTCGCGGCATCGGTCAGGAACAGAGCCTATTTCCCTCTGAAGTTTTTCCAGAGGATGCTAGGGCTGATGGCTTCCGCCTCCCCGGTTCTGCAGCTCGGCCTTCTTCGGATGCGGCCTCTGCAGTACTGGTTGAAGTTCCGGGTCCCTCCTCACGCCTGGCGGCACGGCCGCCTGCGTCTCAGGGTCAATCAGGCCTGTTTGGCAGCTCTGAGACCCTGGATGAACCCTGTATGGTTCAGCCAAGGGGTACCCCTACAGGCGGTGTCCAGAAGGACGGTGCTCTCAACGGATGCGTCCAACACAGGTTGGGGCGCTCTTTGCAAGGGCAGACCGGCCTTCGGCTCGTGGTCTCACGAGGAATGCCATCTGCACATCAACTGCCTCGAGATGTTGGCAGTGATTCGAGCCCTTCATGCGTTCCAGGCACACCTGACAGGGCGCCACGTCTTAGTCCAGTCAGACAGCATGACAGTGGTGTCATACATAAATCACCAGGGCGGTCTTTCGTCCAGCCGCTTATGCGCTCTGGCGAAGCGTCTTCTGGAATGGGCATCACCGAGATTTCAGTCGCTCAGGGCGACTCACATACCCGGGAGAACAAACTTGGGAGCAGACATGCTATCTCGGAGCAATGTCCCCTCAGACGAGTGGATGCTCCACCCCCAGACGGTTCTGATGATCTGGGAGTTCTTCGGAAAGGCAGAGGTAGACCTCTTCGCTTCAGAAGGCAACTCTCACTGCCCAATTTATTTCTCGAAAGAGGAAGATGCGCTGGCCCATGTCTGGCCCAGCACCCTCCTTTACGCTTTTCCCCCGATCGCTCTGATCCCACAGGTCATCAGACGAATCAGGGAAGACAAGCACAGAGTCCTCCTGGTGGCCCCGCTCTGGAGGAGCCAAGTTTGGTCCTCAGAGCTGTTCAGGCTTTCCACAAAAGCTCCGTGGCCGATCCCCCTGAGACGGGACCTCCTCTCTCAGGCGAACAGGACAATTTGGCATCCCCAGCCAGAACTCTGGGCTCTGCACCTCTGGTCCCTCGACGGGAGCCTGCTAACCTCCCCGGGGACGTGCTGAATACCATTTCTCAGGCAAGAGCTCCGTCCACGAGACGCCTCTACGCCCAGAAATGGTCGGTCTTTGTTGACTGGTGTTCTACACGCAACATAGACCCAGTGGAGTGTGACGTATCTCCGATACTGTCTTTTCTCCAGGAGCGTTTGAATCTGGGTCGCACCCCTTCAACGCTCAAAGTTTACGTAGCAGCCATTGCAGCGTTTCACGCTCCTGTCGCTGGCCAGTCAGTGGGACGAAACAACCTTGTGGTGCGTTTCTTGAGAGGTTCTAGGCGATTAAATCCTCCTCGTCCTCTCACTGTTCCCACCTGGGACCTCTCTTTGGTCCTCAGAGCTCTTAAAGGGCCTCCCTTTGAGCCACTGCGTTCAGCTGACCTCAGGCCCCTGACACTCAAAACCGCTCTGCTACTTGCACTAGTATCGGTTAAGCGAGTTGGTGACTTGCAGGCCCTCTCCGTGAGCCCTGCATGCCTTGAGTTCGGGCCCAACGACTCCAAAGTCGTTTTGAAACCTAGGCATGGCTACGTCCCTAAGGTGCTCTCGACTCCATTCAGAGCACAGGTTATTTCCCTCTCAGCGCTTCCTCCCTCGTCGGACGAGCGAGAGTTGGAACTACTCTGCCCTGTCAGGGCATTAAGGACCTACGTTGATCGATCACAGCCTTTTCGGCAATCTGATCAGCTCTTTATCTGCTTTGGTGGCCGCACCAAGGGGTCTTCGGTCTCAAAGCAACGTCTTTCGCGTTGGATAGTCGACGCTATTGCTCTTTGTTACTCCTCTATGGGCCTCGACTGCCCCATAGGAGTTAGAGCTCACTCTACTAGAGGAATGGCCTCCTCTTGTGCCTGGTCTAGTGGAGTTTCGATTAAAGACATCTGTGAGGCGGCCGGCTGGTCCTCGCCGTCCACTTTTGTCAGATTTTATCATTTGGACGTCCCGACCTTACAAGCTCGGGTCCTCTCGGTATGATCCAGCGGCCTCTATCGAGCTCCGCTTCATGCCACTCTGGGAGTTAACTCCCTTTTTGTAGTGTAACGAGGGTTCGACGGTTCCGGCCTTCTCACTTGTCCTCTGGTTCCCTCACGGTGCCCAAGACAAGTCCAGTCGTTCCCTGCCGTGGCACGGCGCGGTTGAATTCGTTCCCCATACGCAGTACGAGTGAAGTATCGAAAGGGAACGTACTCGGTTACTAACGTAACCTCGGTTCCCTGAGATACGGAACGAGTACTGCGTTACATGCCGTGCCACGAGGCTGCGGCTTCAGTGTCGTCGCTTCAGTCGAATGACTTGAAATCCTATGGCGAAACGCCCGCTTATATAGCCCTAAACCCCGCCCATTTCGGCGGGAATATTCGCGCGCTCTGTCGCCATAGGTCACGCAGCTATGCCGCGCCGTCATTGGTTCAACAACTTGTCTATGAGTGAACCAATGACGATGCAGTTACACTGCGTTATTGAAAAAGGCTTCAGTAACGGGGAAAAAGGAGACCTTTCCCCATACGCAGTACTCGTTCCGTATCTCAGGGAACCAAGGTTACGTTAGTAACCGAGTACGTTATCTTCCATTTGATAGACTCTTTCTGCCTGAAGGAAAGATTTATTCAGACCATTTATGGAAACCAAACCTGTCGCCATATGTCAGATTGTGAAGCCATCAGTAATCAAGCACATGTAAAAGAATGTTACTAATATCCTAATAGAATGATACATAATCTATAGTCCATGTCTGAAGAGACATAATTACCTTAAATTAATTACCTACAGTAACTTCTGACAACATGTGTAAGCAAAACACAAGCTACCAGACATGGACTGCCCACAACTACAACAAGACTGTGTCTCAACAGGTTTAAGCCCCGGGTATACTTCGGCCGTCCGCGTTTGTGCACCATCCACATGATGTAATTTTCGTCATGTGGAGGGCTCACGGACGGCCGCACAACTGGTCCGCATACAGCTCAAATTTCGAGACTGCGCAGACAAGTGTGCGTGCAACAGCGCATGTACAAGCAGGACAGAAGAGTTCACTAGGTGACAATAAGCACAGTACTGAGCACAATGTGTGTGTAATGATTCAAAAACAAGACGAGAACCATGCCTTCTCCATCGTTTTTGATTCCTGTTCTCTTGGTGTATCTTCTGAACTATGTTGCAATGGTGGATCCACTATTTTTCTTCTCTGATCCTGCCCAGCGAATGTCCCATTGATGACACAATGTCTGGTAAAGAGTATAGAAAAAAATTGTACTGTGTATGTGTCAAACTCGATCATTAGTATACTTTGAAAGATGCACGGATGCGACTGAGCTCAAGACACGTCTGGGCACAGAAAGTAAAGTATACCCGGGGCTTTAGATGAATTAATGATTAAGCTCATGTTATAAAAATGGGAAACACTCATATCAGCATGGGAATAACTCAAGGTGAGCGTGGTGTTACTGTGTTTGTTATAAGTCATGTGTTTTGTGTTTTATTTCAGAGTCAAATTGGAGGAAAAAGATGAATAAATAATCTGAGAGTGAAACACCTGCTGAACAATCACACACAAGAATGCACATTAAATATAGCATTTTTGTCATCTTTATTGTGGCTCTAGTCATTATTGAAAAGGAAAACAACATTATTTCAAAGTAGGTACTTCTCTCACTCTCCTCTTCTCTTTATTCTTCTGTACGTGTGAATAACAGTCAGAGAACACTTTAAAATCAAAAGTTGACATTCATTTTTCAATTTCTTTTACTGGAGAAATTGCTTGTTTGAGAAAAGATGAGATATTAAAGGGATATTTACCCACAAAATGATCATTCTGTCTCATTATTTACTCACTGCAATGTGGTTCCAAACCTGTTTGACTTTCTTTCTTCTGTGGAACACAAAAGAAGATATTTTGAAGGCCACTGGGAACATTGATTTTATTATATAAAATTCTCATGATATCTTTGTGTTTTGCAAATGAAATAAAGTCATACATGCTGTAAATGTAAATAATGACAGAATGATCATTTTTGGGTGAACTGACCATTTAGCACCAATAGCAACTATCGTACCATTCACAGTTTCTGATGTCTTCTTCAGGGTGTCTAAAAAGCTGGTAAACTTGCCAAGGTCCATCCAGCAGAGTGTCTCGCCTGCATCTGCATCTGGAGGACGGAAACACGTCCTTCTGCTGGCTACGACTCGCACAGGCTCCTCTTTCGTTGGTGAATTTTTTAATCAGCAGGGATCCAATATGTTTTACCTGTTCGAGCCGCTGCGGCATGTGGCGCGCATGTTATCAGTCAAGACTGGCAGGACAAATGCCACAGTCGCTGAACCAGTGTATCGAGACGTTCTGCATCAGCTGTTCCTCTGTAACTTTTCACTGCTGGAGAGCTTTATCAAACCCCCACCGAAGGATCATGTGACCGCTGCGCTCTTCCGCCGTGGATCTAGCCAGTCGCTGTGTGAAGAATCCATCTGCTCGCCGTTTGATAGAAAAGTGTTTGAGCAATTCCATTGCCTTGAGCGGCGCTGCGGGCCGCTCAACCTGACGCTGGCCTCTCAGTCCTGCATGCAGAAGAAACATCATGCGATTAAGTCCGTCCGTGTGCAGCAGCTAGAGACGCTACGGTCGCTGGCCGAAGATCCCAGACTCGACATGAAGTTCATCCAGCTGGTCAGGGACCCTCGTGCCATTCTTGCCTCACAAATGGTTGCCTTCTCCAGCGAATACAAGATCTGGAAGAGGTGGGCCGTGGACGAAGACCTTCCAGTGGACGAGGATGAAGTGAGAAAACTTAAAGAAAACTGCGACAACATCCGCATGTCTGCTGAGATCGGACTCATGCAGCCACCATGGCTTCGCGGACGTTACATGCTAGTGCGTTATGAGGACATTGCACAATTCCCCATGCGCAAAGCTGCAGAGATGTACGGCTTTATAGGCATTCCCTTCACCACAACGGTGGAAGAGTGGATCCTAAAAAATACTCAGGCATCTAAGAAAGCCAGTGGAGTTTATTCCACCCAGAGAAATTCCTCTGAACAGGTGGATAAATGGAGGTTCAGAATTCCCTTCAAGCTGGTCCAGCTAGTGCAGAAAGCATGCGGCCATACCATGACTTTGTTCGGCTACAAGTTTGCTGAAAACAAAGACATGTTGATCGATAAATCAGTAAGCCTGATCGAAGAGAGAACATTCTTATGATACTATACATACTTCATGAAGAAGAATGCTTTTTTTATATTAATTGCTAGTAAGTGAAAGCAAATGTTAATATTTTGGGGGGTAAAAATGCATAATTAATTAATTAATTAATTACAGTAGAAAAAAATTTAGCTGCAAGCAGCGATGATGGGCCCAAGCCTGGTGCAACCCCCAACCCGGTGGCTTCAGGGCAACTGTGCACGGTGGGCAATAGGCATTTAAAATGGGTAAACATAAAAGGACTAAGTCAAAGTCATTTGAATACACCACATTTACTGCAGCAGTTGGTGCCCATATGATCACAAACCATGGTTCCACATCCATGAGATTGTTTAAATTGAGATGAATTTCATGTCATAGGTCGATTTCAAATGAGTGTAGAATATCATCCTAATCTGCCATGTTTGTGTTTTACTCAGACAACCTCTATAAAAATTCCAGAGCTAATTACATATTGTTATTTGCGCAATTTCAAATGTACTCTGAGAAATGTAATCCAGACTTATTGACATTGTCTGTGATTGGTGATGTTGTATTATCCTAACACTTCTCTTCATGTGTTTTTTGACCTCCCTGAGCTAACGTTTTTGCACCAATCTTATGCATCAAAAGCATGCTTTAATTTAATTTCAATATGTGTGGTATACAATGAAAAAATTATTTTAATATCAGTCTCAGGTAAGAGAAAGAGAGAGAAACACAGAGAGAGAGAGAGAGAATCCACATTCATACCAAAATATCTGACTTCCTGTTGGTCGGAGCTAATGACTAAATTAGAAAGTTGTCCGGCTTAATGAGAACAACATATGTTCCAAGTTTGGTGACTGTAGGTTAAACTAACCCCCCACTTTTGTCAAAAGGTGGTGCTATAGAGGCCCTCATCCTCGCCCATTTCTAAGGCTTTGCCCATGTTTATTAGATGACTGCTATTCAGATGTGACCAGCCAACAGTGTATATTGGAAACAATAAGTGTGTAATAATTTAACACTGCATACTGTTGCACAAATGCAGTTCAGAGTTCTTTATTTGTCACAAACATGTACATTTGATGCAATGTAAACCAATAATATCTTTTAAAGCAACATAAATCAGTATATGATGATGTATGTAATATATCTGTTTATACATGGCTTAAACAGACTCATCATGTGTACTCATTCAATATATGCTTTGATGCATGTAAACCTGATGTAGGAGACCTGCTAAACAGTACTGAAGCAGATAACTTCATCTATCACAAACACACACACACACACACACACACACACGTCTAATTGCTATATTGATACTGTGAAGTTTATTTGACAACATTTGTACAGTGTTTGTATTGTATACCTTAAGAATATACAGGTGCATCTCAATAAATTAGAATATCATGAAAAAAGTTTTTTTTTTTTTTTCTGTAATTTAATTCAAAAAGTAAAACTTAAATATATTCTAGATTTATTAGACATAAAGTAAAATATTTCCAGACTTTTTTGTTTTCATTTTGATGATTACAGCTTGCTGCTCATCAAAATCAAAAAATCAGTATCTCAAATTATTAGAATATTTAATTTCAAGTTCTTTTAAATGATCATTCTCAGGGTATAATACTGGGTTTAGGTCAGTAATCCCAGCAGCAGTCATGGGGAAGTCTGCTGACCTGACAGTTGTCCAGAAGATGATCATCAAGACCCTCTACAATGAGGGTAAGCCACAGAGGGTAAGCTAACGTTTAAAACTAGTGATCAACCGATATTGATTTTTTAGAACCGATACCGATAATTTGTGTGTTTGTGCCCTATATTTATTTCTATTATACTTCTGTTTTTTACACGATTACAACAATCACTCACTCCTTGCATAGAAAACAAAACAAATCTTATTTATACACTGTAGTGATTTTTACTCTGTCCATTCAAGTACGCGAAGTAAAATAGGGATTGGTACTCACGTCACCGCTGACATTGTGATTTTTGGATCACACGTCTCTTAAGGTGTGGTTATGAGTACATCAGATGACCACTTCCCCCCCTAGTTCAGGGCACCAGTCAAGGTCTTTTACCTTGGCGGTATGAGAACTCTCAACAGGGGCTTTTCATTAATTTAGAGTTAACGTAAAGTGGTCAGCTGATTTATTTGAAAGATTGGTGATATTGCTAACTTGTAGAACCTCTTCTGTATTATCAGCACAAGGAAGACACAAGTGTAATAAAATAAATTTTATTAACAAAAAGATAAACAAGAATAACTAACACAACTACTAAATGAATACCATGAATGATAAAGGAATAAAGTGCATAAGATACGTAGAATACAAGTGATTAAGTTGGGTGTGGCTATGGAAGAGTTACGCTATCTTAGGGAAAGATAAACTGTTTCTCTGAAAATAATAAGGTGGAAAACCTTATTATGCAACAAACAAATAAACAAGAGATTATTTGTTATTGACTAACATCAGCTATATTGAATCTAATAGGAAAATAGAAACAAGACCTTGGAGTGAAGGTTTGCTCTCCTGAGCTTAACACTCTGAGGTCTGAAAATGCGCCGGCGCGTTTTGCAGGGTTTTTTTCACATTGCAGCAAAACAGACTTAAAATACTCCGTCAATTTTTGTCATAGAGACATAAGTAATATATCAATTGAATCTATAGAATATCTTCTTTTATTTGTATACACTCAGAGTAAAAACAAAATGTTGTGCTTTTTGTAAAATAAAGAAAACTAACATGATGCGTGATTTCTCCTCTCCCTCTGAACGAAGTCCAATCTGATAGTTCTCAGAAAATGAACTGTTACTTAGTGTATACTAATCACAGAAAAATTAAACTTATGTCTAAAAAAACGTTAAGTTGTCAGGTTTTAAATCATGTAAGTCAAATCGAAAACAAACCTTCTGTGTTTATGTAATCTGTATGAAAAGAGAGCCATGTCAGAAGTCCGTGATTCAGCTCATTATCCGCTAATGCGGCCACGCCCACGGAGCCAGCGCTATTCAGACGCAAATTCAGAGGCAATACATGCATTCATCGTCTCAATCGTGTATTTATTGTCTTGAAAAGTGTTTATCTGGATGTAAAAGTCATGGTTAGCGAGCTCTAGAAGACATGCAGTTAGTTCCTGTTTTCTTTTCTTCTATAGATGAATTTTAGATGAGTTTTTGTTTCTTTAGCGCCCTCCGGCTGCAGTATGAATTGGAAACTCCATTCATGGAATAGCCTCTTCTTTTAGATGAATTTGTGGACTAAAAATGCACAGAGAGCGCCCTCCGACTTCAAGTATGAATTGAAAACACCAGCGCTCAAAGTAATGACAATGAATATTAAATAAATATAACTCCTCTGTATAGAAAATTGACATAAGCATATGAGAATCCAATATTTCTCCAAATGTGCATGCTTTTAAACTAAAAGCCTATATTCAGACTCTTTGCATCACAGAAATACATTATATTTTAAAGTATAATATAAAACCATTACTTTATATTGTAATAATATTTTTCTGTATGTTTCATATATCATGATGAGCTTGAGACATCACAGAAGGTTTTTTTCACAGCCTACCTGACTGAAATGCCTCATTAATATGCAAGTCATTTCAGCTCATTACTATGCAATTATTTTGTCTTCTCAGGTGAGAATGGCCCATATTCAGTGGTGATTCACGCCTCCATGCATACTGTGTTTCTTGGCAAAAAGTGTCTTACAAAAACTAAATCAATATATTGTTTTATATGAAGGAGTAGGCAGCATAATTTTTACATAATTTTGAAGCAAAAACTCTAGTTTACAACCTCCAATACCCTAAAGTATTGTAAACACAGATTTACTATACTTTTTTGGCCTTATTTCAGTGACTTAAGTTTTTTGTTTTTTCAATAACCACGCATAAACATTATTCCTTCAAAAACACAAACATGTACATACATGTTCCTCACATATTATTGTAGCCTAGTTTGTGCTGAATACAGTGTAATGACACTTTTTCCATTAATATGTTTATGAACAACTGAAAAAAGCACAAATGTCAGGGCATGTCAAAACTTCTCCAGGCCCCAAATCAGCCTCAGACTCCAGAGGGTTAAACTTGTTGCAGATGTTGTTACTGGACGGAAACTCTGAACGTAGTGTTTGTTGATGTCTCTTTCCTCACAAGCTGGAGGCTTAGAACGTGGTCGTCTCTGTTGCTGCCTCACAAGCTGTAGACTCAGATCATGGGATCTGTTGTTGTCTCTCTGGACGAACCAGAGGCTCAGAACGGTATTGTATATGTTAATGTCTATCCTCGTACAGGACAGACTTAGAATGGTGTATCTGTTGTGTCTTTCCCCTTTTGGCTGGCAGACCTAGAACAAGGAGTGTCTGTTGAAAGGGTACCTTTATCCCTTTCCGATGAGGAGGAGATTGCATTTTGGTGCTTCTCCATTCATTTCCCATGTGGAACTCATTTGTATAAAGCACAAAGTTGGACAAGCCACAAACCACCACCAGAATACCTTTGGCAATATTCTAAACAAATAGAGACTAAACATGATGGAAAAAGATTGAACTGTCATTCACTTGTACATTAACAGCTGAATTTGTATCAGATGTTGCACTACAAATAGCTGTCACTGAGAATACTTATTTCTGTGAATAAGTATGAAATAGATGTGTAGTTTGCATCAGTTCTAAGGTTTTCAAACATAGTTTTGAATGGATTTGGATGGATCTTTGTGATCGCTCTTTGTTTCACCCATTGCTGCTAAGGTCCCGAGGAATTTTTATGGTGGTCTGTGACCAACCTTAGGAAGTAGTCTCTAGATGGGTGAAGGGCAAAAACTGCCTGTGGACCAATGAGAAGTCCTGTCCTTTCCAGGCTTGGTACAAGAGGTCTTCTTCTTGCCCTCTAAGAGATGTAAGGTGTCCTTACATCTTTATCTGATGGCATTGGACAGTTTGTTTGTGTTAGTCCACCAAGATCCAATCAAAATGTAGCAAACCTTTGTCCACTGTCACGAACAGAGAGGGGCACAGCCATAAACTGGGCCCTGGAATGTGCTGTTCACTACAACACCAATAAATAGAGGGTCTGAAAGTGCACTGTTACTAAACTGTTTTTGTTGAAAATTAGTAGTCTTTCGTGTTAATTTTCATATTGTGTCTTATTTAAGGACTCTATAATTTTTAATATTACTTTGTGAGGAGCAGAACAGGGTAGAGTCAGTCACCTGCAGGTGCATACCAGAAGCACAGATATCAGATGGGGGCCCCCAAACTTGGTGATAAAAATTGGCGATAAGTGAAATAATGTTTTATTTAATTACTATTGAAGCTGTTCTAATATTTGAGACTAGTGTTTACAAAGGGTCTCCACATTTCTGCAGTGTTTGTTTCTGTCTGACTAATTTGCTGTTAAATTTTGTTTGTCATCATTTGTTACTGTCAAGGGATACCTGACTCAAAAAGGCAGATGTTAGTGAATCACAGCAGATTTGAACGGTTTGTAAAATGGAAACAGACATACAAGTAATGCAGACTATTTAGTTTGCAGGAGATGGATCTTTGAATAACTTAGTCTCATTATCTATCAGGTAAGAGATGGTGTTGGAAACAGAGCAGTGGAGCATACACTTTTTTGTCCATTACAAGTGAGTATTCCAGGTTGGTAGACAGACACAGGAGATTTCCAAGGGAGTCTTACACAGGGATTGTCAGAAAGGATTTATGAGACCTTTGAAACATACAGGGAGAATCACAGAGTATCACAAGGATCTTGGCAAGGTGAGTAGAATAGGGCAGTGTATAAACATGATTTTTATTTATTTTTTGTATACACTGAGCTGATAGCAGGGACTGATTGGAAATGGGTGCAGGTGATTAGAATTCAGGTGAGTGAGATTGCTGTGAGGGCTTAATGGGGGGAGCCTGGTGACAACATTACATTAGTTATATTCCCCTTTTGTGTTTATTCATTTTTTTTTTTTCCATCAATCTCTTTGTTGAATTTTAATATGAAATAGAAACAAACAAAACTCAACTTCACATATATAAAAAAAAAAATAAATAAATAATAATAATAATAATAATATAATAATAATAATAATAATAATAATAATAATAATACAAAGACAAAAACACCAAGAATCAACAAAAATAAACAATGACAGACAACATAATAATTATAAAAAAACAAAAAAAAACAAACAAAAAAAACACGTTAACCATTAGCTGTGAGTAACGGTCCAAAGGGCTACTGCCCATTCATTTGCAGCAAAAATGCGGGTCACTAAGTTTACTGAGGATTATCTGGAAAGGTCAACTTCCCAACATATTCAAAAAAGGGGTCCCACATCTTAAAATTTTTTTCTTGGGAGCCCCTTAACAAATGTCTAATTTTTTCCAGTTTGGCGAAGTACAGAACATCCCTAATCCAGTGAATATGCGATGGAGGTGTAGGAGACTTCCAATTCAAAAGTATCAAACGCCTTGCTAACAAACTAACAAAGGCTATGAACATCTTGAGCTCTGCAGACAAAGGCATTGTCAAGTCAAGTCAAGTCAAGTCAAGTCAAATTTATTTATATAGCGCTTTTACAATTGGTAATTGTTTCAAAGCAGCTTTACATATTAGAAGCACAGGAAAAAAGGGAAGTGGTAAAAATAAGCTGTACAAACAAGCGTGGTAATATGTAACATATACAAGATGGTGCTACATTAAGCCAATGTCGGCTGACTCCCAGGGGTGGAAAAAACCCCCTAGGAAAAAACCCAGCGTGGGAAAAAAGTCCTAGGAGGGAAAAAACCCCTTGGAAGATATATATAATATATGTAAATGGATATGGAGATCAAAATCTGAATTATACATTTTTATTATAGAGATTAAAAATAGATTATATATAAATATATGTAAGCGGATACGGGGATTAAAAATCTAAATTATAGATGCAGCCAGAACTGGATCTGTAGGCCCATTGTCTCCTGGGCTGCGTTGTAGTCAGGTCCAGACACAGGTTCTCCATCTAATCTGGATACGGCCTGGATCCAGCACCCGGCAAACCTCGGGATAAGCAGAGAGACAGATATTAGCGTAGATGCCATTCTTATTCTGATGTACAGGTATATCTAGTGTTATAGGAAATGTTCTCGGTTCCGGCCGACCTAATTATTGCAGCGTAACAATCCTTTAACGGATTTGAAAAATGTAAATGTATTGATAATGTGTTATGTGTATGCAAGAGCAAAGAGATGTGTTTTTAGTCTAGATTTAAACTGACAGAGTGTGTCTGCTTCCCGAACAATGCTAGGAAGATTGTTCCAGAGTTTAGGTGCTAAATAGGAAAAGGATCTGCCGCCTTCAGTTGATTTTGATATTCTGGGTATTATCAACTGGCCTGAATTCTGAGATCGCAATAAACGTGAAGGACTATAATGCATTAAGAGCTCACTTAGGTACTGGGGAGCTAAACCATTTAGAGCTTTATAAGTAAGTAGCAAGATTTTAAAATCTATACGATGTTTAATAGGGAGCCAATGTAATGTTGACAGAACTGGGCTAATATGGTCATACTTTCTGGTTCTAGTAAGAACTCTAGCTTCCGCATTTTGGACCAACTGTAGTCTGTTTAAAAGCCGAGCAGAACAACCACCCAGTAGAGCGTTACAATAATCTAGTCTTGAGGTCATGAATGCATGAACCAACTGTTCCGCATTTGTCATTGAGAGCATATGTCGTAATTTAGATATATTTTTTAGATGGAAGAAGGCGGTTTTACAGATACTAGAAACATGACTTTCAAATGAAAGATTGGTATCGAAGAGCACACCCAAGTTCCTAACTGAGGACGAAGGTTTAATGGAGCACCCGTCAAGTGTTAGAGAGTATTCAAGGTTTTTTCGTGAGGAAGTTTTTGGTCCAAAGATTAGGATATCAGTTTTTTCTGAATTTAATAATAAGAAATTTCTTGTCATCCAGTTTTTAATGTCAGCTATGCATTCTGTTAGTTTTGTGAATTTGTAGGTTTCGTCAGGGCGCGAGGAAATATAGAGCTGAGTATCGTCAGCGTAGCAGTGAAAACTAACACCATGCTTCCTAATTATCTCTCCTAAGGGCAGCATGTACAGAGTGAAAAGCAACGGTCCTAGTACTGAGCCTTGTGGTACTCCATATTGAACCTGTGATCGATACGACATCTCTTCATTAACTACTACAGACTGATAACGGTCAGATAAGTACGATTTGAACCATGCCAAAGCAATTCCACTAATGCCAATATAGTTTTCAAGTCTTTTTAAAAGAATGTTGTGATCGATAGTGTCAAAAGCAGCACTGAGATCTAATAACACTAATAGAGAAATACAGCCACGATCGGATGATAGGAGTAGATCGTTTGTAACTCTAACGAGAGCAGTCTCAGTACTATGGTATGGTCTAAATCCTGACTGGAAATCCTCACAGATTCCATTTCTTTCTAAAAAGGAGCACAGTTGTGATGAAACTGCCTTTTCTAGTATCTTTGACAGAAAAGGTAGATTCGAGATTGGCCTGTAATTTACTAAATCTCTCGGATCTAGTTGAGGTTTTTTAATAAGAGGTTTAATAATAGCCTGCTTAAAGGTTTTTGGCACGTATCCTAGTGTTAACGATGAATTAATTATATCAAGAAGTGGACCTACGACCTCTGGAAGCATTTCTTTCAGTAGTTTAGTCGGCATTGGGTCTAACATACATGTCGTTGATTTTGATGATTTGATAAGTTTAGATAATTCTTCCTCTCCTATAGCGGCGAATGATTCTAGTTTTACCTCAGGGACACTACAGTGCACTGTCTGAAGCGAAACTGTAGACGGTTGCATGTTTTTAATTTTCTCTCTAATATTATCAATCTTGCAAGTAAAGAAGTTCATAAAGTCATTACTGCTGTGCTCTATGGAAACGTCAGCAGTTGAATCTCTGTTTCTAGTTAATTTAGCCACTGTGTCAAATAAATACCTAGGATTATGTTTGTTTTCTATTAAGAGATTTGAAAAATAAGTAGATCTAGCATTTCTTATAGCCGTTCTGTACTCAATCATTTTTTCTTTCCACGAAAGGCGAAAAACTTCTAGTTTTGTTTTCTTCCAACTACGTTCAGCTTTTCTAACAGCTCGTTTTAGAGCCCGAGTGTGCTCATCATACCACGGCGTTGGATTAGTTTCCTTAATCTTCTTTAGACGTAAAGGAGCGACTGCATCTAATGTGCTGGAAAAGAGAGAGCCAATAGTTTCTGTTGCAGCATCGAGTTCTTCTAAGTTGTCAGGTATACTAAGGCGATGAAACTGCTCGGGGAGATTATTTATAAAGCAATCTTTAGTGGTAGACGTGATGGTTCTACAATATTTATGGCTGGGTGGTGGTTTTGTAGCCTTGGCTAATTGTATTATACATGAGACTAAATAATGATCTGATATATCATCGCTCTGCTGTAGAATTTCAACAGCATCAATATCAATTCCATGCGACAGTATTAGATCTAAGGTATGATTACGGCAATGAGTGGGTCCTGACACGTGTTGTCTAACTCCAATAGAGTTTAAAATGTCTACAAATGCCAATCCAAATGCGTCTTTATTATTATCTACATGGATATTAAAATCACCAACAACAAGGACTTTATCTGTAGCCAGTACTAACTCTGATAGAAAATCAGCAAATTCTTTGATAAAGTCAGTATGGTGCCCTGGTGGCCTGTATACAGTAGCCAGCACAAATGTCAACTTACATAATGTTACATAAAGCACCATCACTTCAAAGGAATTATATATGAAATTCTTTTGAATGATTCTGAATATATTACTATAAATTACAGCAACACCTCCCCCTTTGCCTTTCTGTCGAGGATTGTGTCGATAATCATAACCTTGAGGACTAGATTCATTTAAAGTAATGTAATCGTCTGGTTTTAGCCAGGTTTCTGTCAAACACAGCAAGTCTAGTTTATTGTCTGTGATAATTTCATTTACAATAAGTGCTTTTGAAGAAATAGATCTAATATTCAGTAACCCAAGCTTTATCATTTGTTTATCTGATTTATCTGTGATTTTCATTTTTTGAACATCAATGAAATTTTTACCCTTAAAAGGTTTCGGAAGTTTTTTGTATTTACTAGTTCGAGGTACAGACACAGTCTCTATGTGATAATATCTAGGTGAAAGAGTTTCTATGTGCTGTGAATTATTTGAGTTCTGTGACGTGAGGCGGCTAGCAGACGGTCGGTTTAGCCAGTTTGTCTGCGTCCTGATCTGGACCCTGGTTTGTCATGGTTTAGCTCTAAGACTATTTGCCAAATTTCTAGATAGAAGAGCAGCACCATCCCGGGAGGGATGAATACCATCTCTTTTCAACAGATCAGGTCTGCCCCAAAAGCTTTTCCAATTGTCTATGAAACCTATATTATTCTGCGGACACCACTTAGACAGCCAGCCATTGAGTGATGATAACCTGCTAACTATCTCATCACTCTGACGAACAGGAAGAGGGCCAGAACAAATTACTTCTGCTGACATTGAATTTGCGAGTTCACACACCTCTTTAATGTTAATTTTAGTGATCTCCGACTGGCGAAGTCGAACATCATTTGTGCCGACGTGGATAATGATTTTAGAATATTTACGTTTAGCATTAGCCAGCACTTTTAAATTTGCTTTGATGTCAGGTGCTCTGGCCCCCGGCAAACATGTGACTATGGTGGCTGGTGTCTCTATTTTCACGTTCCGTGTAATAGAATCGCCAATAACTAGGGCACTTTCAACAGGATTCTCAGTGGGTGCGTCACTGAGTGGGGAGAACCTGTTTGATGTTCTAATCGGAACGGAAGAGTGGTGTTTGTTCTTGCCACTATGCCGCCTCACAGTCACCCAGTTAGCCTGCTGCGTGGCTTCTACAACCGGAACCGAATGTGCAGTGTTTACTAGGCTAGTCGCATCCAAAGCAGTATCTAAGGCCCTTTCATTCTCACTATCCTCAATTAAAGTTTGGATGCGTGTCTCTAATTCTGAGATTCTCTCTGTCAGCCTGACAATATCCCTGCATTTATCACATGTGTAAGTCTCACTGCTGACAGAAAGAGCTAAGCTGTACATGTTGCATTTAATACACATGATAATCGTCGGACATGACTGACCGTGTGTTTGATGAACGCCGTCCGAAAAACTGCAACGCACACGGGACTCGCTGGCTGGATGTCTCGGTCGCTTGCCGGTGCCTGGGGCAAGGGTGATGTGCGGGACGCTGTACCTCGCGGTGGATCGATGAATGCCGGGCAGCAACGTCTCCACAGCTTCCCGATCTGGCGAGGACAGATCAGAATAACATACATCGGATAAATCCGCCATTAAATCGACAAGGAAGGTTGGTTTAGAGGAAAAAAGAAAGTAGACGGTAGCTAGCAGGTTAGCGGGCTATGGCTAACACTAGGTGATTACGCTGGTGGATTGCTAGTAATAAATCGTTCCGTTTAGTAATACTATGCAATAGGTTAAGTAATCTAGTGAAAAATAAGAAAGTTATATTATGTGAATAGGAATAAAGAGAAGGATTTAGGATAAACTCCACGAAGCTCCAAACGTAGGTCAGACAGCAGGCAGGCAGCAGCGTTGAGCAGCGTTGAACCGGAGTAACACCAGTAACACCAGGAGTTACCCCGAAAAGTGCAATGATAGCATCAGGCACTATTCTCTTCCCTGTGACCTCACTCAAAGAATCAAAAATATTTTGCCAATAGGTTGTTAAAACAGGGCAAGACCAAAAGATATGTATATGTGTTGCTGCTGCCTGGTGACATCGGTCACAAGTTGGGTCAATGTTATTAAACATCTTAGCGAGCCTGGTTTTAGTTAAATGAGTACGATGTAAAATTTTACATTGGATCAGTCCATGTTTGGCACAAACTGAGGAGTGGTGTACTTTGTCAAGAACATTCCCCCACATATCATCACTGAATGCAATCCCCAGATCCTCCTCCCATAGCGCTTTAATTGACGACAAAGAAACCAATCTAAGTGAATGGATCTGAGCATAAATAAATGAAATCATACCCTTCAGAGCGGGCGCTGGTTTTAAAAAAATATCAAGGGATGTGTCAGAGGGCATAGAAGGAAACTGAGGGAACCTATGAAAAACAAAATTACGGATCTGCAAGTACCTAAAAAAGTGTTGATTTGGGAGGGAAAATTTTTTGGACAACTGTTCAAATGAGGCGAAAGTGTTATCAATGTAGAGATCCTTAAATGTTTTAATGCCCATATTAGACCAAATCTCAAATGCACGATCAATTAACGATGGAGGAAAGGAGTGATTAGCTGTTATTGGTGCCAAGATAGAATATGTTTGAAGGTCAAAGGAACGTCTAAACTGATTCCAAATCTTTACAGTTGTCTTAATAATGACATTTTTAGTGTAATTTTTTATAGGTGATTTAATATGCGAATGAGCCAAAGCTGAAAGTGAAACAGGCTTGCAGGAAGAATGCTCCATTCCCAACCAAACTGACGATAATAACTGTGAACCAGAATGTAGCCAAAACTGAATTATTTTGAGATGAGCTGCCCAGTAATAAAACTTAAAGTTGGGTAAGGCCATTCCTCCTAGCTTCTTCGGGCTCTGTAAATATTGTTTACGTAATCTTGGTGGCCTCCCACTCCAAACAAAATCCGAAATAATGGCATCTAATTTACGAAAAAAGGTTTGCGGAAGGAAAATCGGTATACACTGAAACAAGTATAGAAACCTGGGAAGGACATTCATCTTAATACTATTAATTCGAGCTGCTAGAGATAAGTTCAGCACTGACCAACGATTAAAACTACTTTGTACTTGAGACAGAAGAGTAATGAAATTAGCGCGATAAAGATCCCTGAATTTAGCAGTAACCTGAATCCCAAGATATTTTAACTCGTGCTGAGCAACTTTAAATGACAGGGTGTGAAGTGAGTATTCACGTGCTGCCTTATTAAGAGGAAGCAGCTCACTCTTTCCTAAATTTAGCTTGTAACCAGATATGGATCCAAAAGAACCAAGAACAGAAAGTGCAGCTGGGACTGACACAGAGAAGTCAGTAATGAATAAAAGAAGATCGTCTGCATATAGAGTGTAACGATGTAGCGGTTCGTACAGTTATTAATCAATTTATGGATGAAATATGAATATAATAATTCATAAGGTTATGAATAAATTATGATTCATATATCGACCCAACGGGCAATTAAACATATATTGTGAATCAATTACAACGAATTATAATCAATTACATATATGTTTAGTTCTGGTTTAATAATTATTTAGAGAAACTGTTCGTTTGTCCAGCAAACTAAGTCCCTCACAGAATATTATAAACGGAGTTATTCTCTGGCCATGAAAATAACTTGCTATTAGCATAAAGCGATCGAAAAACGTTAAAGTGACTTGGTCTTCAGTTGAAAGAACGAACAGAACAATCGAGCATGAATTAAGTGTTTAATATATGCAGCTATGACTGAGATTATACGTCTAAAATATATACAGAAGGTATACACATATATATACACAAGAGTGAAAATGAAGAAAAGAAAAGACAGGAAAAGAAAGATGATCAAAGAATGGCAAATTACACAGTCAAACCTTTTTGAGAGAGCCAGCACAGAAATCAGTTTAAACAAATTTCAGGTAAATTATAATACTTGCTTATTGGTTCAAGTCCGTGTGTAGCAGTTTCAATGCGCCTGGCTGGGTTGGTCCTTTCCGAGAGGGTTTCTCCGGCGGGGTTTTCAAAAGAGGTTTAAACTGAAGAGTAACTTAGCCGAAGAGAGAGAAGAGAGAGAGAGTCTAAGGAAGTGGTCCTCCCGAGCTGCGCGCGTGGTTAAGAAGCGCGGTCACCTGAGGCGTCCGTGCACGAGGTGCTCGTGAGTCAGTCGGGAGACAAAGGAGAAGAAGAGGAGCCAGGAGAAGGTGTGTGTCATTGTTTTTAAGGAAACCCAAGCTAACACACCTCCTGAATTGTAGCGACCAATAGATGCGCAGCACTATTTGGCGGGCAAAGTTCCTTTGTTTGGTCTCCTAGCTGAATTTGCATACTTAATGGCTATCAGCCCGGATTTCGAGATCGAGTGCTTTCTTCACAGTATCATTAAACACATAGAAAAATGCATATGTCAGCCATGTGACCCACCTCAGTGAATAGCTCAAGACCGGAGCTTTACGGAGAGATCAAACTCGACAGATCAGAAAGGCATAGACAAGAAGTTATGGTTTACAGACAGGATTCCCCTATTAAAATGCACACTAGCACAAATACACTCATTTAAACACTAGGAAACATGCATAGGCTCTAAAATATATCATGTATATATTCCAGCATAGTGGTAGTTCACATATACAGTTAAAAATGTATGATTGTGTGTTTCTGTATGTGTCTGTGTGTGTGTTTTTGTGTGTCCCTGTGTGTGTGGGGTGTTGGAATGTGGATCTGGTCAGTCTCTGGAGGGGGGTGCTCCTTTTGAAGTCACCAAAGTGAGGAAGTTGCACTTTCTGTTTACCCTCGCAGGTCCACAAAAGTGTCAAGTGGGCTCATCTTTGGCAGATCTGTTCAGAGCCGGGATGGTTTTACAACCCAGTCCAGCATGCTAAAAGCGTTCTGAACATTCCAAAGTTTATTGATTATCCTGATACGTGTGCATACGCTACAAGAGACACCTTCTGTTCTTGCCCACAACTCACAATACCTTTAATATGTGTGTCAGCACGAAGCGCAATAGAAAGAGGCTCAATTGCCACAGCGAATAAAAGAGGACTTAAAGGACACCCTTGCCGCGTTGAACGATAGAGAGGAAAGTAAGAGGACTGATTATTATTTGTCCTAACTGAAGCCAAAGGTGACGAGTATAAAAGCTTCACCCAAGAAATGAAATTTTCCTTAAAGCCGAATTTCCCCAAAGTATGAAATAAGTATGCCCATTCCACACGATCGAAGGCCTTCTCCGCGTCTAACGATATAATTGCTTGCGGTGAGGTTGTTGACGGAAGATTATAAATAGTATTAAAAAGCCTTCTCAAATTAAAAAAAGAGTGCCTATTTTTAACAAACCCCGTTTGATCAGGAGAGATAATATCTGGAAGAACAGTTTCCAAACAAAGAGCAAGCATTTTGGATAAAATTTTGAAATCAACATTCAATAAACTAATTGGTCTATACGAAGAGCAACTAAGAGGGTCCTTGTCCTTCTTCAAAATAAGAGAAATCGAAGCCTGATTAAGCGTAGGGGGAAGTTTAGCCGTCAGAAAAGATTAATTAAACATATCAATCAGAACCGGAGCTAGTTTATTTTGAAAGCATCTGTAAAACTCTACAGGAAAGCAGTCTGGCCCTGGGCATTTGCCAGACTTGCATCGCTTTAAGAGCACCCGAAAGTTCTAGGGCAGTTATTGGGATTTCTAATTGATCTGCCATGTCCAAATTAACCTGAGGGATTTCTAAATGGGAAAAGAAGCCATCGAAATCACACTTTTCCACATTTGTCTCTGATGTATATAATGAGGCATAGTAAGCTCTAAATTCATTGTTTATTTTTTCTGGGTCTATCGTAGTGCCTGAAGATGTGGCAATTTCCGGAATCTGATGAGAGGAGATAGTCTGCCGTAATTGATGTGCCAACATTCTACCAGCTTTGTCCCCCTGTTCAAAGTATGTACTGCTAGTCTTAAGTAACAGCTCAACAGCACGGTCCGCAGCCAATGTATTAAATTCTGACTGAGCTGTGAGGCGTTCCTTATACAACTCAGGAGTTGGAGAAGTGGCTAACGCTGCGTCCAATTGGGCAATGCGATTGGTTAGAGTGACCACTCTCTCCCTCCTCCGCCTTCTATCATAATTCACGTAAGAGATTATTTGACCTCTAATGTAAGCTTTCAACGTCTCCCATAAGACAGACGCAGACACATCAGAGGTCCTGTTAGTACTCAAAAACAAATCAATTTGGCTGGATATCACATCAACAAATTTTTCGTCTGACAGTAAGCGCGTATTAAGACGCCAAGGGTAGTGTGATCGAACCAAGCCTTTAAACCTAATGTTGAGTACAACAGGAGAATGGTCTGAGATAACAATTGGTTCATATGAGCAAGAGGTAGAGGTGAGACATGGACGAAATCTATTATCCAATAAGAGATAATCAATCCGAGTAAATGTACGATGCACAGGAGAGAAAAAAGAAAATGCTTTACTTGTAGGGTTAAAGAAACGCCAAGGATCTGAAATTGAGAAATTCACCATAAAGTCTTTTATAACTTTAGCCGAATTTGAAAGTGTTGCTGCTTTATTAGAGGAACGGTCAAGATCTGGGTTAAACCAACAGTTAAAGTCCCCACCTAAAATAAGTAAGTGGGAGGACATGTCCGGAAGGGCAGAAAAAAGTTTCTTGAAAAACTCAGCATCATCCCAGTTTGGGGCATATACATTAACAAAAAACAGTTGGATGCCGTATAAACTACCTGTAACAATCAAATATCTACCATTAGGATCAGAGATGTCCACTCTACTTACAGTTCTTTTTAACAAAGTCACTGGCCAAAGAGGGGTCTTCAAAACGCCACGAAGTGCCATCCGGCATGGTGATCTTAAGTGTGGCAGGGTATAGAAGCCCAAACTTGACCTCCGGAAAGGAGCGCAGACTGCGTTTCACCGCAGAAAAGGCAGAACGCTTCTTGGCGACAGAGGATGTAAAGTCTGGGAACACAGAGATCCGTTTGTCCTTGTAGAGGAGTGGGGAAAACTCACCTGCTCGTCGTAGAATCGTGTTACGAACATGGAAAAAATGCACCCGCACGATAAAAGCCCGAGGTTGGGATCCGGCCGCTGGTTCGTTCCGCAGAGAGCGGTGAGCACGATCAAGTAGCGGTTTTTCTTCCAGTCCTAGTAGATCCTGTAGCAAAACTGCAATAAAATCAGTAGGACGAGGTCCTTCCATTCCTTCCGGTACACCAACCACACGAATATTATTTCTTCGAGATCTGCTTTCCAAGTCTTCGCACTTATCATCCAGACGAATCACCTGAGCGGATAACTTGGTGACGGTAGCCTCGAGTTCAGTTATACGGGAGCTATGGTCGTTAGCGGCCTGCTCGAGATCCCGCACTGCTGCTTCATGAGAGTCTACTAATCGCTGAAGTGGTTCAATTGAAGCTTTCAATTCTCCTCCAACAGATGAGATCTCGGAGTGCAATCCAACAGCAACCGTGTCCATTTTAGAGAAAAGATCGTTCTTAAGCGCGTCCATCATGGCTTGTATCCTAGCATCCAAAGTGCTAGCCGCGCTGCTCTCCTGATCCGGTGTTTCGGAATCAAGCGGAGGCGGTGTTTTGCGGCCTCCTCTTTGGGTGTCCTGTTTCTGTCGAGTGTTTTTCATCTTGTAATGCCTCAGTTGAAATAATTAGTGTAAACTGTCTTCTAACTACAGTAAAAGCAATCGCAAAACATTATATTGAAAAAGGTACAACAAAATTAATATAAAAGTCAATTTCCCTCGGAGCTAGTGGAGGACACGTCTACTCTTCACCATACGCCATAGCGCCCCCCGTGTTTATTCATTTTTTTATTTTACTTTATATTGCTTATTCATGCCTTTTAATCCATTTGTAATTGTCAGTCAAATTTAGTGGAACATTGTTTTTCACAATCATTTCAAAACAGCTTAGTCCATTATATACTAGAGTGCTTTTCTTTTTTGAAACTTTGCATTTTTGCATTTGCCCCTTTCCATTTAAGCCTTTTGTGCTTTGTATTTATGTACATTTTTATAGGTTTTTTAATGCCCCTTTCTATTTCAACATTTCTTTATTCCTCTATGAATTCCTTTTTGTATGATGTCCTTGTTTTATTTAGTATTTATGCTTTTGCTCTATATGATTTATAAGACCTATATGATCATTTGTATGTAAGCCTTTGTGCCCCATTGAATTTATGCTTTCATTTAATGACTTTTGCTCTTATGTCTGTCTTTTTGTTCCTTTTTATGTCTTTGCCATTTCTATTGGATTCTTATACTGAAGCTTTTTCGCTCCTCTCATTTGTCACTCTTTCATTTATGACCCTCGATCTTGTACATGTGCCCTTTTGAAGCAAATTATTAATGTATAACTTATATAACTTTAGTGTATAACTTTATTAGTGTTGTTAACTTGGCTACTTCTGGCTTTATGCAACTTTTGTATTTACTCCTTTATCCAGATGTCTTTTGTATATTGTTTGAACCACTGTCTACACTGATGCAAGATAGTTTCCTTGTTGTAGTTTTTGGTTGTAGTGTTGACATTTTATATTAGCTGCATTTATATTGCAAAACATTTTTTTATTATTTATTTACTTGTTTGAAGTCTTTTATGTGGTCTAGTCTAGTCTGTTGTGATGTGATGGTAGACTCTGGGGTCTTCACAAGTTAGCTCTCCGAACAAGGACAACTTCACAGACCAAGACAACAGGATTTGACCACAGGACAAAGTGACCCCTAGCAAAAGTTTAATTTCTCGCAGGCCCCTCACCATAAACTGGGAAGGGAGATTGAACAGGTTTCCTTCTAAAATACCTGTAAATATATTCTATGCAATATCTCCTTGAATGTCATCAACTTCACATTACCATGTCTTCTAGATGAGTTGGTCTGCTTCTTTGACCAGTTGGATGTGTTGCTGTTGTCCTGTTCTTTGATGGCCTCACTTGTAGTCATTTACAACTTCTCCAGAATTAAGCTCTTCTACCCTTATTTGCTTTTTGAACTTTGGGAATGTGGAGTTTTTTTGGTAAACCTTTTGAAAAAGACTCCATAGAACTCCATAGGAACAAATGGATATCTGCAGGTATCCATTTGTTCCTACTCATCTCTTTATTGGCTTGAGCCATGTTACTTAAAGGGTCATGAAACCCCCCTGTTTTACTCTGGTCATTCACACCTCTGAGCTGGAAAAACTCTGTGAAAATGGACGTGTAAAGTAGAGGTCTTCACGGGTCCAAAAATTCATACCCGAACCCGAAGAGACCCGTAAATGTGCTACACGGAACCGACCCGGCCCGACTATTATTTTGAAAGTTGGACCCGAACCCGTGCAGAACCGAGAAATGCCATAAATGTACTACCCGGACCCGTCTAAGCTGGACCCGAACCCGACCGGACCCGTCTGGACCCGATCGGCACATCTATTCCACAGCAAATTGCTATTAATAAGTCAATAAACAAGTTGCGAAAATAAAACGTGTTGTCTTACCTAACATTAGTAGGCTATAGCTTTCTCCTTTGTACCTGACTGTGATGCACTTGCCAAGAAAGTTCATCCGTTATTCCTCTCTTGCCGATTGAAATGCTTAATCTACTCATTATTCCAGCTTTAAAAGTTCACTTGCTGTCACGATGACAAATGCGACTTTGCAGTTTTGCATTATTTCGTTGCATCTCGAGACTCGAGTCAACGCACATAATAAAATAACTTTGTTTGCCCTTTTGACCTATAATAACGATTGCTTGTTCAGTGACATGGCCGCTGACGTTAGCATTACTTATTTGCGGTCATTTCTGTGCTTTCTGAACCGAGTCTGACCAAAACTTTAGATATAACAAGACGGCATAATGTTATTATAAAAACAGGAGAAAGAAAGTGCGCTCGCATGAGACATGCGCGTTAGCTGGAGCAACCTGAAACAAGCTTTAAGCGTCACAGAAAACATTCGTGTGATAGTTCATATTTTGTTAATGATTTGAAATAGGCTATGTTATTTAAATGCGAATGTGCAAGGCTACAAGCAGCTCTTGAGATTTGAAGTTTGTTTGCATTACTGTTGCACACGATAGGAATAATAAAACTCGATGATCGCCCTTCGCTTGCATTAACTCCGCCCGCTCTGCTTCTGATGGCTGGGGTCACTCGTGTTTTTTCACCTTATTTCCCGGCTCATACTTTTCAAGTTACAAAACACGCACAGCGCTGACTGACTCCCAACACGGCCGGGTGATCTCCGAATCAAATCGGCTCGGGTATACACACAATGTTAATCAGACCCGGGAACCGAAGTAATAGATTAGGACCTGACCCGGACCCGGCTGACCATTTAAAATATAGTCCCGAACCCGTACGGGTCCCGGGTCGGGTCCCGGGTCCTCGGGTCTCGGGTCTTCTTTGTAGACCTCTAGTGTAAAGCTCTGGAAATGTGGGAGTGTAGAGGGGGGGAGAACGGAGAGAACAACCAATGAAGCATAGACATAGAACACACTCATTATACAGAATAATGAATATTAATATATGAGCACAGAGAAAATGACAACAAACGCCCAAGCACAAGGTAGAAATGTGAAAGAATATTTAATAGGGCTAATAATAGGCTACTTTGATTATGTTTACGAGCACTGCACTCAAAATCAGTCTTTTGTCTATTAGAATAATCGTGTCGTTGCGTTCAGATAGCCTACACCACTGTATCAGTATCCAGTTTGCGCATATAATTCATTTGAAGAAGACATGATGAAATATGTGTGCATAACTACACCGTGCTGGTTAATGTTTGGTGCAGGAGAATGAGTGAAATAAAAACTTTAAACACGGATACTTTATTCTGTATGATCTAGGATCCACGTGGCTAGTGTTGTTAAACAACGCGAAGCTCCGTGCAGAAACCGATCATATGCGCGCTCTGCGTGTATATCATAACAGTCGTATTTTTCATGTGTTCGTATTCAAACGTATTCATGGCTTGTGTGTTTAAACGCAGCTAGAGCAGGCAGAGGAGAATGCGCGGCACTTTTGTGACATTTGAAATCTCTGTTGTAATGGGTAACTCCTTTTTTTCTCTATGCTGCTCTTGCTCCTCCTGTTTGCTTTACAGGCTCATGAGTGCCACCTGAATCCTATTTGAGCTCGTTAGGTGGAGTATAAATGAAGCTGAAGACTTCCAGTCCGAGAGAGAGACGGAGATACCACCATCTTCTGGTCCCAGTGCTGTTGGTTTCTTTTTGTGTAAATTGTTTTGCCTGTAGTGTTCAGGGAAAAAGCTGTGATGTGTTTCAGCTAATGTGTGTATACTTAAAACTTTACAACAATTAAGTGGGCTTCAGTTGACTGGTTTACCTATGCTGTTTAGTGTTTCAGCTAATTTTTCCAACCCTGAGACTTGAGTGTAAGCTGAGCAGCATTGAGCTTTTCAGTTAATTTAAGAGTTATTTGTGAACATCAATTATCATATTCTGTTGCCTTAATTCTCTTGATACTCCAAGTCTTTTCGTTTTAGTTATGTAGGGAGATGGATGCCTTTGTTTTATTTAAGAACCATATTTTCTCTTGTTTATGCAGAAAGGGAGTTAGGGAATTGTGTTTGTATTTTTATTTAATTTTCTTTTGGTAGGTAAGTTATCCGTTAACTTTAAGAATCCTTTTGTTTGTTATTTTGGCCTCTCCCCTCCTGAAGTCTTTTTGTTAATTTCTATCAGTTGTTTAATAAATCTTGTTACCTTTGAATCTTGTGTTATTGAGCATTATTGTTCCTGCCCTATATATATATATATATATATATATATATATATATATATATATATATATATATATATATATATATATATTTTTTTTTTTTTTTACTCTATTCAATCATTTGTAAGTGTGAACTCATGAAAACCATTGCCACAGGTAATCAGACAATATTTATTTATTTGTTAAAGTTTTTTTTGTTTTGGAGTCTTATCGTAGATTCAAATTTATAAATCAAAATGTATTGCATTTATGAAGAAAAAGTTCAACACCCAAGGCTCTATCACTATTGCCTCAGTGGTGTACAGTGTCTTTGAGTGGATTAGGACTGTTTGTGATTTGGTCTTAGTGATTTAGTGAGTCCTCTTGACTACTCCTAATGTTTCGCAGATTTTGGAGCTACTAGGAGTGCTAAAATGCTTCGTGAAATACTCTTAGAGCAAAAATTTAGGACTCCTAAAATTAGGACTGACACTCCCATTATTTTTAAGAGTTTCTCCTAAATCGGCAAGTTAGGAGCTACTTTTAGCCTTAAGATGCTTTTGTGAATACGGCCCCAGGTTTGTTTGCTTGCATGTTTGCAAAGGCTCTTTTTTTTTTTTTTTTTTTTTTGACTGGCCTTCCAGCCAGTGTAACTGAGACATTGAGCGTGATCACATCTGTTTTGCAATCAGTTAAGTAACAACTCAACATGCCACCTCTTGTTCCTATTCCTCTGGCTCAGTTATTAAATTTAAAAGCTTTGACACTGGCTTTCAGGACAGCCACTGGAACAGCACCCTCTATCTCAGTACAGTTGTTCAGATGTAACAGAGGGAGCATGTACTTGTACAAGTGTGATACATTCCTTCTCTGCAATGAAGTCACTACTGTCACAATGTCCATTCACCATGCCTTTCACCACAACACACTACATTTCCCATAATCCTCCCTGGCCATCACCTGCACACTCAACTCAGTCTTCACACCTGTTTGCCATCAACCTCATCAGTTTCCCTAGATAAGCAAGTGCCAAACACTCATTCATTGTCTGGTCTCATCGCTATTGGGACTGTTATATTTTCTTTGCCTAAGAACTGCTTACCTGCGTTGTTTCACACAGAAGGACTTGCCCATCTACTCACCTTGGATTCTTACCTGTGTTATGCCTGTTGACAGCCTGTCCTTCAGTCACGCCAGCCAGCACCTGCAAAACATAGACTCTTTCTCATTCAGTTAAGTTTCATGTTATTATATGAATTACCCACTCACCTGCTTGTATCTCAGCTGTCTTGAACTGCTTATAAAAACTGTCTTTTGCATTATCATGTTATCCTCTTCTGTTGTTTTGACAACTGCAAATCTTGACGACATTAATGCCATTTTTATTTGTACTTAAATGCTGTATAATTAATTTGCTTTGTATAACACCATACTCATGAAATTAGTTTGTCTTTTTGCTGCTTTTGTATCTATGCCTTCACCTCTTGTTCCCCTTCAATACTTGTTTGTGTCTGTCTTAATGTCCATTTGCATTTATGTTTTGGTTTCTTTATGCCTTTTTTTTTTTTTTTTTTTTTTTTTTTTTTTTTTTTGGTGGCTATTGTTTTCCTGTTTGTTTTTATGGTTTGTCTCTTGCATTTATACACCTTTCATTTGTAATATGATGTTTTATGACCATGTCCCCATAGACTCTGATTTTATGCCCCTTTCTATTTTTGTTGTAATTTGTATTGTAATGCAACTGAATACCAGACTTGGAGAGGATGGATTGCTCTGATGAAACAGGTGAGTAATGGCTAATTCAGAAAGAATGATGACTGAATAATTAATATCTGACTCATCCCAATTTACCTGGTAAAAGGGAAGGACTATGAATGATTAGTAAAGGTGACTGGAGAGCACATACTACTTGGATGTTTGGAACAGGTGAGTAGTGGATCTGGGGAACAAGGGCCGTTTCAATAAAGGAGGTTCAACCAACGTTAAATCTTGAACTCCGAGTTTACTTACTCTGAGATGGGAAACTGAGTTTTCGGTTTCAGAACAGTTGAATTGAGTTAGTTAAATCGACCCGGAGTTAAGCGTATGTACCACGACTATTAAAAGCCATGATCAATGGAACTCCGATATTACAATTCACCATGGCAACAGCACCCAACAAAAAGACATCTGCATACTTCAGAGTCAATACAAGTTTAATTCTCATCACTGTTATAATATCACAAGTGAAAACTGGCAGAACGGTAGGTTATTAAACGAACAGGATATTCATTTTGAGGCATAATTAGAAATGCGCCGATTCAGGGCAGCTTCCCCTTTAATTGCTCGCGCTCTCTGCCCCCTCCCGAGCTCTCGACTCTATCACTCCATAAACAAAGTTCACACAGCTAATATAACCCTCAAAATGGATCTTTACAAAGGGATCGTCAATGCAGCATGTCTAATCGCATAAATATAGTATTTATTTGGATGTTTACATTTGATTCTGAATGAGTTTGAGGCTGTGCTCCATGGCTAACTTTCGCTGTTGTCCTTGCTTACCTAGTCTGATGATTCACCTGTGTACATCCAGACGTTAATACTGGCTGCCCTTGTCTAATGCCTTGAACATGGGTTGACATATGCAAATATTGGGGGCGTACATATTAATGATCCCGACTGTTACGTAACAGTCGGTGTTTATGTTGAGATTCGCCTGTTCTTCGGAGGTCTTTTAAACAAATGAGATTTATATAAGAAGGAGGAAACAATGGAGTTTGAGACTCACTGTATGTCATTTCCATGTACTGAACTCTTGTTATTCAACTATGCCGAGATAAATTCAATTTTCAATTCGATGGCACCTTTAAACACTTGTTAGGCACTTCCACTTTTAGAACATTTTCTTCATTTTTTTTTTTTTTTTTTTTTTAAATAAGTAAATTCTAATATGTGTTACATTCGCTCCCAGAAAGACGAAGATGAATGTAGAAATCCAACAAGGTTTATTAACAAGGCTTAAAGGTAATCCAACAACGTAACAGTGTGCTACAAAGCAGGTTCACACAAGCATTAACACAAACAATACCGGACAACTAAAGGGTGAAAAGGCAGGAACTTAAATACAAGGTTAATGAGGGAACTAATGATGAACACCTGTGATGATTAAATGAATTACTATGACAACTAAAAGGTGGCGGGAAAACTGAACAAAAGGAAGACATGTGACATATGAATACAAACTAAAAGTCCATGAAACTAAGAAGAACATAACATAACTGTAACAATATGAAAATTGATGAGAAAAGGGTGAATATCGAGCTCGGTAAAAGCCAGACTCGAACATGGTCAATCACATCACAAACTAATTCTCTAGTTGAATGAAGTATTTAAACATCGCTTGTGCTTTAAAAAGGGGTACATCTAAGCTTTTGTCTCCTTTTCTCTGACTGAGCATTTATATTATACCTTTCATTTTTCTTGCATTACTTGCCATTTTTGCTATTGTATGGCCCTTTTATTTTATGAAATTAAATAAACTGACTTTTGTCTGCCTGTTATGCTATTATATACACCCTATTTTATTGTAAAGTTTTGTATCAAATTAGTTAATGGACTTTAATGCCATTATTTACACTTTTTGCTCCTTTATTTTTGTCTGTACCCTTTTCTACCTGTGCCCATATGCTCATTTTATATGCTCCACCATAAAACTGTTGGAACCAGTTTACTGGTTGAGAATTTTAGTTAGTTGACTGCAGGTTAATATTCAAAGCCACTTAAGCTCAGATATATAGAGGTGCTCTGCACTCCAAGAATTAGCCAGCAGAGATGCTTTTAGCAAGGTACACTAAAAAGCTTCAGGGATAGTTGATCATTGGTGCATTGTCAACATTAACAAGATATTTAAGTTTTCAGCCAAGCATATTTTGGTATGTACAAATGCTTTAGATTTCAGTGGTGCTTGACAAGTGTCTGACACTTGGAAGACAAATCAGTCTTGAATCACTTGTGTTATAGTTGGTGTAATTTGCTCTCTAATATGCTGTTAAACCTGTCTGCATACTTTATATTTGTGTACCTTTTAGTTTGTCTATGCCTTTTTTCCTTTTTGTTTATTTATTTATTTATTTAAAATCTGTGCTCTTTTGTAGCTGTGTTTTTTGTATTATGTTGTGACTTTTTGCACTAGTAATTTATGCCAGTTTCATGTGTTCCTTTTTTATTTCAGAATTTCTTTTTGCAACCATGAGCCTTTGTCCTAAAAAAAGTCTATTAACCTTTTTCTTTATTTTCCACCTAACCTCTTAATTTATTTACCGTATTCTTGTGCCCATAGGCCTTTGTATTATTTGTAGTTTTACATAAGTCATTTTGAAAATTTGAATTATGTAAAATTAAGCAATTGTCAGGTTTTTATTTTATTTTGGTCCCAGTTCCTGTAAATTTCCTGTCTTAGTTTCTGTTCTCTTGATAAGTTTCCTGTATGTTTGTTAATATGCCAACCTATTGTGTCCACCTGTTCTTTGTTGACTCGGTGTCTGTATATATGTACTCCATTTATTTCCTTGTCTGTTTTTACATCTATTTAATTGTGTTCTTTCCCTGAGTATTTGTTATTTTTGATTTATTCTAGTTTTACTGCTGCAACTAGATCATACTAAAGACCATATTGTCTGAGCTGGTGCCTTTCAGCCCTTTGTTTAATCCTTTATTGGCTACAAACTGCAGCTCAGATCTACTTTGGGATTCCTGTATGCCAATTCTGCCTCGATGTGTCAATCCCCTGGCTTTGATTCGAGCCTTGGACCCCAACCGTCCGAGGGGTAGGGTCCGAGGGGTAGGGTCCGAGGGGTAGGGTCCGAGGGGTTAGGTTTATGTAAATCCAATAATCGAGCTCCAGAGGAGCCCGAATATGGTTGTGCACTGTCCATTCTTTCAACTGGCCGCTCCACATGTGTAAGAAACCGAGGATCAGGAATGTCCGCATCGATAGCCTACTGTCCACTCTCCGGTCCATTATACAAAACAAAATTAACCATGTATATTTATAGATATAAGAAGGAAAAAAGAAGAAAGATGGTCCACACCTCTTGAAAAGATCCTGTATAGATGTAAATTAATATTTGTAAAGAGAATGGGAAGGAAAAGACAATAAGAAAGGATAGTTATTTTACAGTAAGTCCATGTGGAATTAACTGTACTTCACTCCATTTGTATTGATTTAAAAAAGGTCTTTATACAGAAGTTGTTTATTGACCACAAGTTTAAGCCCCCATGAACTTTTTTATATTTTAATAACCATGAATTAGGTTTTTATAAAAAGTTATATATCCATAGTATATATAACCAATTATACCCCCATCATGTTGGGGTAAAAACCCAAAGGGGGTTATTGAAATCAGAGTTTACGGTATGCGGGTTGTACCGTAGAAAGAGAAAAAAGATAAGACAGGGTGAGGTAAATCATGGAAAATAGTAGAAAAGGATAGTTGTTTTACAGTAACTCTGCATAGAGTTAATATTTTTTATAAAATTATCATGTTGGGGTAGAAATAAAAAGGGTTTATGGGAAAAAGTTGGGGTAAAAACAATGCGGGTTGTCGTGACCCGGGTTATCGTATCCGGGTTGTACAGTGGAGGGTAAAAATGAAAATGGGTGAAATAAAACAAAAAGACAGTGACGGTTAGGTTTAGGTTTGGGGTGTGGGTAGGGGTTAGACAGTAGGGTTAGGGTTAGGGTTAGGGTTAGGTTTTTTGGGGTTTACAACGAACTCCCCCCACACAATCTCACCAGACGGTTAGGGTTAGGTATATAGGTAAAAGCGAGTTTCACCCTCATTAATTCGACCCTCATTAGCATATGCGATCTGATTGGCCGAAGCTTACCTGGCCGTATCTTTTGAAGCGGAGGTCCGACGTGCACATAAGTGGTATCGTTGGATTCAGAAATCTGTCTTCTTTCAGGTAGCGTGGATGTCTGGAAGACAGGTATATAGATAAAAGCGAGTTTCACCCTCATTGGTTCCACCTTCATTAGCATATGCGATCTGATTGGCCAAAGCTTACCTGGCCGTATCTTTTGAAGCGGAGGTCGGACGTGCACATAACTGGTATCGTTGGATTCAGAAAGCTGTCTTCTTTCAGGTAGCGTGGATGTCTGGAAGACAGGATGTTGCTAGGGTAAATTTTAGGTCGGGTTATCCTGAGTAGGTCTGTGAGACGGTTAGGTTTAGGGTCAGTTTTAGGTCGGGTTATCCTGAGTAGGCCTGTGAGACGGTTAGGTTTAGGGTCAGTTTTAGGTCGGGTTATCCTGAGTAGGTCTGTGAGACGGTTAGGTTTAGGGTCAGTTTTAGGTCGGGTTATCCTGAGTAGGCCTGTGAGACGGTTAGGTTTAGGGTCAGTTTTAGGTCGGGTTATCCTGAGTAGGCCTGTGAGACGGGTTGTTTGATTGACCGCCGCAATCTGTTTGTTTGTTTGGTTGTCTAAAATGAGCTTAAAACGTTCTGTTCTTAGTCACTGCCCAGATTGGCTTTGTTCTGTTGAGTAGTTAAATATTGTATTAAATTGGATGCTAATAAAGTACTATAAATCGAATCCATCTTGAAAATTCCACTCTAAGTGGCCAAAAGGTCAAAGGTCAAGACTGGCGGATATGGCCTGGTTGGCATCTTGCAATAATAAAACGTACGTAATAACTACTGTAAATCAAATGAAGTCTAAAAATCGAAAGATAGGCCTAAGACGTTCCCAAAAGGTCGAAGGTCGTGACTGGCGGATGCAAAGAATAAAAGGTAGCAAAAAGGTAATACAAGTCTTTATAAAAACAGTTTTCCAGCCAGTTTGTGTGTGTGTGTTTGTGAAAGAGAGAGAGAGAGATAGAGAGAGTGTGTGTGTGTGTGTGTGTGTGTGTGTGTGTGTGTGTGTGTGTGTGTGTGAAAGAGAGAGAGAGAGAGAGAGAGAGTGTGTGTGTTATTTTCTGCTAAAATATTGGAATTCTTAGCAGTTTCTTACACATGGCTATTCACAGTTTTATCCAGGAGAGGGCGACGAGAAGCCAAGGGTAATATCCTGGAATAGATAGATAGATAGATGATAGATAGTTAGTTAGAGAATAAAGAAAAAAAAATAGATAGAAAATAGATAGAAAAAATACATCCAAATGAAATAACCTGTGAAATCAATTGTCTTTTTAGCAAAAAGGAAATGCAAGTCTTTATAAAAACAGTTTTCCAGCCAGTTTGTGTGTGTGAGTGTGTTTGTGAAAGAGAGAGAGAGTGTATCATTACAATTCAGAATTGAACAATTTAAGATAAAACAGCAGATAGGCTTGAGCAATTTAGACTATTGAACATGTAAAGGAAGAACATATTGTTCCTCTCAAAGGTTGTGTAAAGTGTTGGGTGCTGGTATGGATGGATGGATGGATGGATGGATGGATAGAGATTAGTTTTACGATATTTCTGTGCAGAGTTTGATGAAGTTTTGTGTTAATGAAGGTTTATGGAGCATAGGGACTAGCATGTTTAAAGTTGGTGGGGTGAGGAGTTAATTGGGTTAAGGGTTAGTGAGGCTAGGGCTAGCAGCTCTGAGGTTTGGGTTAGGGGCTAGTCTGGGGGTTAACTGCGAGTAGGTTAAGGGTTAGTGAGGCTAGGGTTAGCAGCTCTGAGGTTTGGGTTAGGGGCTAGTCTGGGGTTAACTGCGAGTAGGTATATAGGTAAAAGCGAGTTTCACCCTCATTAATTCGACCCTCATTAGCATATGCGATCTGATTGGCCGAAGCTTACCTGGCCGTATCTTTTGAAGCGGAGGTCCGACGTGCACATAAGTGGTATCGTTGGATTCAGAAATCTGTCTTCTTTCAGGTAGCGTGGATGTCTGGAAGACAGGTATATAGATAAAAGCGAGTTTCACCCTCATTGGTTCCACCTTCATTAGCATATGCGATCTGATTGGCCAAAGCTTACCTGGCCGTATCTTTTGAAGCGGAGGTCCGACGTGCGCATAACTGGTATCGTTGGATTCAGAAAGCTGTCTTCTTTCAGGTAGCGTGGATGTCTGGAAGACAGGATGTTGCTAGGGTAAATTTTAGGTCGGGTTATCCTGAGTAGGTCTGTGAGACGGTTAGGTTTAGGGTCAGTTTTAGGTCGGGTTATCCTGAGTAGGCCTGTGAGACGGTTAGGTTTAGGGTCAGTTTTAGGTCGGGTTATCCTGAGTAGGTCTGTGAGACGGTTAGGTTTAGGGTCAGTTTTAGGTCGGGTTATCCTGAGTAGGCCTGTGAGACGGTTAGGTTTAGGGTCAGTTTTAGGTCGGGTTATCCTGAGTAGGCCTGTGAGACGGGTTGTTTGATTGACCGCCGCAATCTGTTTGTTTGTTTGGTTGTCTAAAATGAGCTTAAAACGTTCTGTTCTTAGTCACTGCCCAGATTGGCTTTGTTCTGTTGAGTAGTTAAATATTGTATTAAATTGGATGCTAATAAAGTACTATAAATCGAATCCATCTTGAAAATTCCACTCTAAGTGGCCAAAAGGTCAAAGGTCAAGACTGGCGGATATGGCCTGGTTGGCATCTTGCAATAATAAAACGTACGTAATAACTACTGTAAATCAAATGAAGTCTAAAAATCGAAAGATAGGCCTAAGACGTTCCCAAAAGGTCGAAGGTCGTGACTGGCGGATGCAAAGAATAAAAGGTAGCAAAAAGGTAATACAAGTCTTTATAAAAACAGTTTTCCAGCCAGTTTGTGTGTGTGTGTTTGTGAAAGAGAGAGAGAGAGATAGAGAGAGTGTGTGTGTGTGTGTGTGTGTGTGTGTGTGTGTGTGTGTGTGAAAGAGAGAGAGAGAGAGAGAGAGAGAGAGAGTGTGTGTGTTATTTTCTGCTAAAATATTGGAATTCTTAGCAGTTTCTTACACATGGCTATTCACAGTTTTATCCAGGAGAGGGCGACGAGAAGCCAAGGGTAATATCCTGGAATAGATAGATAGATAGATGATAGATAGTTAGTTAGAGAATAAAGAAAAAAAAATAGATAGAAAATAGATAGAAAAAATACATCCAAATGAAATAACCTGTGAAATCAATTGTCTTTTTAGCAAAAAGGAAATGCAAGTCTTTATAAAAACAGTTTTCCAGCCAGTTTGTGTGTGTGAGTGTGTTTGTGAAAGAGAGAGAGAGTGTATCATTACAATTCAGAATTGAACAATTTAAGATAAAACAGCAGATAGGCTTGAGCAATTTAGACTATTGAACATGTAAAGGAAGAACATATTGTTCCTCTCAAAGGTTGTGTAAAGTGTTGGGTGCTGGTATGGATGGATGGATGGATGGATGGATGGATAGAGATTAGTTTACGATATTTCTGTGCAGAGTTTGATGAAGTTTTGTGTTAATGAAGGTTTATGGAGCATAGGGACTAGCATGTTTAAAGTTGGTGGGGTGAGGAGTTAATTGGGTTAAGGGTTAGTGAGGCTAGGGCTAGCAGCTCTGAGGTTTGGGTTAGGGGCTAGTCTGGGGGTTAACTGCGAGTAGGTTAAGGGTTAGTGAGGCTAGGGTTAGCAGCTCTGAGGTTTGGGTTAGGGGCTAGTCTGGGGTTAACTGCGAGTAGGTATATAGGTAAAAGCGAGTTTCACCCTCATTAATTCGACCCTCATTAGCATATGCGATCTGATTGGCCGAAGCTTACCTGGCCGTATCTTTTGAAGCGGAGGTCCGACGTGCACATAAGTGGTATCGTTGGATTCAGAAATCTGTCTTCTTTCAGGTAGCGTGGATGTCTGGAAGACAGGTATATAGATAAAAGCGAGTTTCACCCTCATTGGTTCCACCTTCATTAGCATATGCGATCTGATTGGCCAAAGCTTACCTGGCCGTATCTTTTGAAGCGGAGGTCCGACGTGCACATAACTGGTATCGTTGGATTCAGAAAGCTGTCTTCTTTCAGGTAGCGTGGATGTCTGGAAGACAGGATGTTGCTAGGGTAAATTTTAGGTCGGGTTATCCTGAGTAGGTCTGTGAGACGGTTAGGTTTAGGGTCAGTTTTAGGTCGGGTTATCCTGAGTAGGCCTGTGAGACGGTTAGGTTTAGGGTCAGTTTTAGGTCGGGTTATCCTGAGTAGGTCTGTGAGACGGTTAGGTTTAGGGTCAGTTTTAGGTCGGGTTATCCTGAGTAGGCCTGTGAGACGGTTAGGTTTAGGGTCAGTTTTAGGTCGGGTTATCCTGAGTAGGCCTGTGAGACGGGTTGTTTGATTGACCGCCGCAATCTGTTTGTTTGTTTGGTTGTCTGAGCTTAAAACGTTCTGTTCTTAGTCACTGCCCAGATTGGCTTTGTTCTGTTGAGTAGTTAAATATTGTATTAAATTGGATGCTAATAAAGTACTATAAATCGAATCCATCTTGAAAATTCCACTCTAAGTGGCCAAAAGGTCAAAGGTCAAGACTGGCGGATATGGCCTGGTTGGCATCTTGCAATAATAAAACGTACGTAATAACTACTGTAAATCAAATGAAGTCTAAAAATCGAAAGATAGGCCTAAGACGTTCCCAAAAGGTCGAAGGTCGTGACTGGCGGATGCAAAGAATAAAAGGTAGCAAAAAGGTAATACAAGTCTTTATAAAAACA